>NC_054372.1:115328951-115588951 GCF_017654675.1 Xenopus laevis | reverse complement strand
GATACATCTAAGAGAAACAAGAAAAATATGCTCCATTTTGGCATAAGTGTGTATTGGTGATTCAACCCATTGGTGCATACTCTAAAGAAATCAATACACAACAAAGAGAGAATCAGAGGCATAACAACTACTTTTCTTGTCAGGCAGAAAAATGAGTGGGTAGAAAAAAAGGGACTATCCAGATGCTGAATCTTCTCTTCTGATGTGGTTAAATTAAAAGCCAAGCAATTAAACAGCAAATGAATTCCAAATCTCTTAACATGAGTTATAAAACACATAAATGTATGTATCTATGATTATTATAAAATACAATAAAATACAAGTTACGTTTGGAGGGCCACATTCTTTAGGTATAAATTAAAAATTAGAACGTAGCACAGGGGTGCCTAGATATTGGTGTTTAGGGCACTACTTCTAGTGAAACTAGCTCATTAAAGGTGGCCATAGAAGTAACAATTACGATCTTTCTTGGAAAAGATCTTTCCAAGAAAGATCGTTTATTTCAATACACACATGTAGAGCTGAATCGTCAGATATACAGGTAGAAACAACAGAATTCTTCCTGTGTCTGATGATTCAGCACAAACAATGGCCGATGTTCAAAATTTTCCGTCCAGCCTGATCAACGAGTGGACCGATATCCAAGTCTTCTGCCTATATCGGACTGCTCTTTTCCACCAGACACGCATCGAATATTGTACCAAAATTAATTTATCTGTGCGTCTTTGGCCACCTTAAGATCCATCATTGCAACTGCTGTAGGCAGTATGGTGGCACATTGGTTAGCATTTCTGTCAATTGTTGGTGTCTTGCGTTCAGTTTTTGCCAGGGAACTATCTACAATATTCTGGTGATGAGTGAATCTGTCCCATTTTGCTTCACCGAAAAAATTTGCAAAACTTCAAATAAATTTGCTCATCACCAGTGTACATAGGTTGTAAAAGGTTGGACTGTCAACTGTCTTCAGACACAATGTAGACCCCAACCCCCTGTTTTTCCTCTGGGTTTACCCATCAAAATTCTAAAAGCCCCAGAGATTAACAAACTGGCAACATGACACTCTAGAAGAATATTGACCTACGTTATAACAGTTGAATGGATCAGATCCATGGAAACTACAGTATAAGGGCACACCTACAGGGCATGGGATCAGTAAGAGAGATCAGTAAGAATCAGCATGACTCATCATGGGACTGACACCCCTGCAATCACCCCCAGCCTGCTTTTTCCCTCCTAGCAATTTCCCCCCAGTTGACATGTACCATTTGTAACAGACTGAGCATCCCTCTCCTGTCAAAGCTTTAGATACCCTCCCATAATGAAGAGAGTATTACAATATCAGTGATATCATGACAAATATGAAACTTTACCTGCTGCAACTATGAAAAATAGTAAATGATTGGGAGCAATGGTTTTTCAAAAACTGAAGGGAACATTGTGAATCTTTAGGCACACTCTGGCAGTGCAGGGTTCGGACAGCAAACCTCCTACTGCATGATAGATATTTTCACATCGGGACTGTAATACCCTGCTTATACATGGAGCTCATCAAATAATGCATATCTTTGGCTGGCTTACAAAGGCACTGTTCCCTTATATTCCTGCCCTGGCATTTTATCAGCCAGACCTTCTTATTAATTCCTCACATAGACAAGGCACTAGATAACATCAGTAACCCTACAAATAATAGTGGCCACTAACAATAATCATTTTGTGACTGTTTATACATCTATGGAAAAATTTACTAAAGGTCCAGTATTTTTCCCTTTCCTGTTATTGATATTATCAACAGTATTTTTATATGTCATGTATAGCATAACATGTTGATAATTTTTCATGACGCAGGAGTATATAATATTTTGTTTAACTTATCGATAACTAAGGTTATAACAATCTCACGCTGGTTGTGTATCAGGCTGAGCCCTCCATACACTACAACTACTTTAGGTCTGAGCCATCTGGGTTTGCATGTCAGTTGCTGTAGTACCACTATATCAGGGCTGCCATTAGAAATCACAGGGCCCCATACAACAACATTTTCTTGGCCCCCTGGTATATATAAAAAAAAAATCATTGGTGGTCAGGGCCCCCCTATAAATTAAAAAAAAAAACAGGTACCAGGGCCCTAATAAAAGTTTTTAAGAAAACTTTGGTGGTCAGGTGTTTAATAAAATAAAAAAACAACATTTCTGTACAGTGGAACTTACCTTAGGCTCCTTTCATGGCTTTGGGTCTTTTCACGGCTTCAGCTATGGACTCCTTTCATGGTTTCGTCTTTGTTGATTCTGGATTTTGGATCTTTGGCTCTTCGGGACTCTGGCGCTGTCAAGGGGGCCCCTTTAGGCCCGGTACAAATGTACCCCCTGTTCCCCCCCCTTATGGTGGCCCTGCATTATATAAAGCCCAACTGAGAATATTTGTGTTTCTTTTGAGTTCTCCTGGCA
This sequence comes from Xenopus laevis, assembly GCF_017654675.1. Lineage (NCBI taxonomy): Eukaryota > Metazoa > Chordata > Amphibia > Anura > Pipidae > Xenopus > Xenopus laevis. The sequence goes on along the minus strand of NC_054372.1, from coordinate 115,586,507 downwards.
AAGAATTACATTTTACTATCTCACAGAGCACATCACTTCATATCCATGGGCATGGAGTGTTGCAAATATGGGGTGGCACAATGAGCATGCTCTTCACTGCACTGATAATACAAGGAATAAAGACATCTTAGAATACCCTAGAAAGCTGTAGGCATGAAAGAACTGAAACATGGACTGTGGAGAGCTGCTGAAGGCTGCAAAAGGTACTGTAGCCATATGCAAGCATAAGGAAAGTTTTTAGAGGAACATTAATAATAGCAGAATTGTATAACTAGCTACTGTAACTATCCATGAGGTTGGACAGGCAACAGGGAGATAATTTGACAGACAGTCTGAGAGACAGACAGAGAGAGACAGATAAATATGTAGATAATTCTTATTTAATTCAAAAGTTTGGACAAGCCTTTGGGTCTAATACAACATTTTCAGCTCAAGAGGAAGGTATTCTTTAATTTTTTTGCAGTTTTCTCAATTAAACAAATTGCCAGATCTGTGAATCTAGTTTTTTGTAATTAGTCTTTTCAATCATTATGTTGAAGGAGTAGACATAAGGAAACATTTGGATGCCTTCTTATTTCTTATTACAAGCATAAAGGAAAGCCAATAACCTGAGAAAGTACATTCCCTGGTTTCCAATTTTTACCACTTTTTAATTTATTTGATCCAGATTTTGCTTTTACATTGTCATTGTTAAGCACTTTTCACTCTTTTCCCAGTAATGACACTTTTTCAGGGTTCACAGCTCTGTGTGTGTCTCTGCTTTAAGTTTCAATCAAGCCTTTTCCAACAATATGTGTGCCTTTTTTCTTGGCTTTATGAACTGCGTGATTGTCTTCTCTCTTTCATTGTCAACATCACAGAATAGGACTAGACTTCCACCCCCAGTAACAAGCCTACAGTTTGAATTCCGTGTCTCAGATTTCACAGCAGAGGGGGCCTTAAACAACAACAAAGCAATTATTCATTGCATTTTTTTCAGCAGTCATACATTAGTACCTTTAAAATGATTAACTTACATTATGTTATTTCTTGCTCCATAATAAAAAGCAAAAAACTTTATTGAGATAACATAGACAACCGTATCTGGTTAGTGGGCTGTAACTCTACCGGCTATTTTCCCCCACAGAAAAATTAGCTGCTTGCAGATTTATTTGGAAACAGTCAAGATAAAATGATTGTGGCAATCATGAACTAGGAAAATTGTTTAAATTATTTAATGACCTTTCCCAAAGCTGAATCTGAGATCTGAAGCCTTTATGTTACCATTCATTTTAACTACTGCATATTCAGTAGAAGTATATGACTGAGAAAAAAGAAAAGCTGCTACAAGTAGGATAAGACACTATTCAAAGGCTCAGGCTAAGATGCTGTTCTTGAAATCACGAGAAGACATTAGTCATTAGAAGAATATTTAAGTAACATGCAAAAAACATGCAAAAAAAATATAAGTACATATTTGACTTTATCATCAAGACTTGGTTCCTACAGTTTTAACTGTCTGCCATATGTTTATATACCAATAACTTTATAAGGCATAAAGTATGGGTGAGAAAATGGGAGCTTCAAAAATACATTTTGCCTCTTATTAATGATAAAAAAAATTCACAATACTTTGTAAAAGTGATATATTAAAGCTATTAATCTCAGTTCAGTTCCAGTAATAGTGGACATGATTTGCTTCTACCAGTTAACAAATGACCTGATAAATCTCATTTCTCAGTTCGTGCTGTACACAAATGATGTCCTTAAAATACCTTTGTCATTCTACATGTACTTTTAGAAACGTAGCTTGCATACTCTACATCCAGTATATGAGTTATTTTTTTTTCTTGTTATTATAAAAAGTGCCTCAGTGGAGCTTATACATAAATGCATATTGTGCATATATTATGGGCAATTTTATCAGGAGCCAATTAAGCTGCCTAAATGTTTATTGTAGTGTGGGACCCATACATACACGGGGAGAAAGTGCAAATTCCTGGCAGATAGTGCCCATTCTGGAATTGAACTCTGGACCCCAGCTCCCCAACTAGGCAGATATGCTACATACTGCTAGCAGCATTTATGGATATGTTTTACTGTTACCTCCCCCTATACTAATGTCAGTGTCAAGAAAGTACATTTGTATAGTCAAAGGGATACTGACACATAAAAACCACACTTTAAAATATTAATGTACATAAAAAGTGACTTATAGCTGATGATTTTCATTGATAGATCTACTTTTGTTACTTGAAGCTCCTAAACCAACCTGACTGTCCCTTTTAAACCTGTCATTTGAAGTTTATAATGCTAATGGACTACTGCTGTACAAATATGGCAGCCCTCTCATTGAGGAACATTTGGGGATCTGATGTTAAAGCAGCAGGCAAATATTTTCATGGCAAAATGATAAAGTTTAAGCAAAGACAACGAGATATATGATATTAAAGGGGTTATTCACCTTTGAGTTTACTTTTAGTATAATGTAGAGAGTGATAATTCTGAAACAATTTGCAATCGGTTTTTGTTTTGTATTATTTGCGTTTTTTGAGTTATTAAGCTTTTTATTTAGCTATCTCCAGTATACAGTTTCTGCAATCTTGTAGCTAGGGCGCAAATTACCCTAGCAACCATACGTTGATTTGAATGAGAGACTGGAATATGAATAGAAAGCGGAGTAATAAAAAGTAGCAATAACAATACATTTGTAGCCTTACTTCTAGGCGGGGTCAGTGACCCCCCAATTGAATGCTGGAAAGGGTTAGAAGAAGGCGGCAAATCATTAATAAACTATAGAAAATACATAATATAGACTAATTGTATCATAAAATTGGCCATTCGATAACTTACTAAAAGTTTACTTAAAGGTGAATCACCCGTTTAACAAAAGTTTAATATCGGGTCTCAGTATCTTGAATTCTTTTCAGTCAGACTAATTTGAAGAGTCTGATGCAGCCCATCAAAACCAACCCATGTGTCTTTGAAAAGTCTGTCTTTTGGGGCACTGGAGGCAATGTTGTTATAAGGTTTTTGTGTGTTTATGGGGTGGTCATTCCACATGAAGGGGAAATTGTACACCAATTTTGCATGAACTTTGCCACACTTGCCCAACCATAAAAGGTTTAAAAAAATATTGAATAGACATAGTATAGATGCAGCACAAAGTATGCAAAGTGCAGAGAAAGGCCACAATCAGTAACCAGCAATTGACCCGTTCAGTGAGTTATCAATTTAGTTTCAGGTATAAGATATCTACATGAGTAGATATTATTTTATCCTAGAACTGCAACAACATTTATTGGAAAACCTAGCTAAAGGTAATTATACTGCATGTTTATATATACATATAGGAATTGTATTGATATTTTTGCAGTATTTGCTAAATGTCACTTGAAAAAAAAAAGATTTAAATTAGCTGAAATGATTGCTATAAAAATCTTTCTTCTATTTTACTGCATCTTACCATTTGTTTCAATATTATTGACACTAGCTTCAAATCATGATTGATTGTGTGAAACATACATAGGTAAGAAAATCACAAGCACCAGTTAATCAAAGTATTTGCAAAGCCTATCTCCAGTTTATGCACTATGCTGTTTGCCAGAATCCATTATGTAAATGCTGGATTGATACCCAGCATTTATTGAAATTGCAACAAAGCTCAGTCTATGCCTAAACAGCCTTAAAATACTGGTACAAAAATCTGTAGACCAGTCAGTCGTACAAAAAGTGACAAGGGAAAAATGGAGTGGATCCAGAGACTGTCTAACTCTATTTTTTTCTTTCTTAATCCCTATTTTCTAGTAAAATAAAGGGATTCGCTTTTAGGAATAAAGATGCGCATCATTGACATGCTAAGCAAAACTGTGTATTTAAGGATAAAAAAATAGAGCTATTTTTTTTACACAGGTATGCACAGTGAATTCCAGCAGACCAAACAGGAAGCATCAACATTATGCTTTACAGATAGTTTGAGATAATCCAATACAGTGTTATTTGCCTCCTGGCTGTTCTTTTGAAGAAAATGACATGCAGGAAACTGTGACAAATGGCAATACCCAATAAAATCCCCAGCAGACTGGATAGAGTCACTTGATAACTCTAGACAAAAGCACTGAAGACACTGTGGTTCATGCAAAATTTCACTTTTGGCATTCCTGCTGGTGGGTGTTGAGAAAAAAAAACAACAGACCATTTGCAAAACAACTCCAGCTATTATCCATGAGAAGAAAGAAGAGAACTCTGGTTTATGTCAGGTTGGAATCAATTTAAAGATAACATCACTTTGGCAAAAATGAATTACCAAGGAAATTGGGGGGATGCATTCCATTTGTCTTTCTTGTTTTTGTAGTGTGGGTTATCAATTGAGTTTATTGCCATTATTTCTAATTAATATATGACAAGATGTCTTCTTAAATTAATCAACACATTTGTCATGTAGCTTCAGTAATGCAGAGCTGAAATAAGAATTACAAAGCAATTAGAACATGTTTTGTAGTGCCTTGATTTGGATTTAAAGTTCTTTTGGGTTTGATTGCTGCTGAGTATACAAAGCACCCTGTTAGGCCTACCTGGAAATTAGGGGTGCATTGAAAATCCCCATTTTTATTTAATATTTATTTTTATACATGAGAACTACTATGTTGTGTTACTTATCTGAGGCATTTTCATAGGGTATCAATATAGCATCTGCTGAATAAAAACAGCTTTTGACCAGGGGCAGGTAGGACGGTCACGTTTAGATAGCAAAAAAATATTAGGAGGGCCTGGCTCATGCTGCAACCTAATGCCACTCCTCCACCCTGCCCGCTCACATTCACGCACCTACACCCTGTGCTGATAGTTTGCAGAGTTTTATAGCATTGCCTCAGCCCCTCTGAAGATTTTTGTTGCGGGTGGTGGCCCCACCATTTCTTGTCAAGCGGCTGCTCAGGGTCCGTATTAGCTTATAACAAGGATACAGAGGTAAGGAAATACAGTATGCTCTTAATAGTTATCAATCTATATGTTCAGGAATATCCTAGAAGAAAAGAATGCAAAACAAATATCTTCCTGAATGGCCATAAAGCTGTCCCCAAGGATTTGGTCCCAAAGAAGGGATAGCCCCAGAGTTTGGAAACCACTTACCAAGGGCACAAATATTATTAGAGATACATGTGGCACATACTGTAAGAAAAATAGAGACAATACTTTCCCCTGATGAACAAACTGCTCTTATATTCCAGTCTTTGAAATGAACACTTTTTGCTCTGGAGGGCAGCAGATTTTGCAGATCTCTGCAGCTGAGACCAATTTTTAGAAGTACTTGAACCAGTATATCAATAAATAGCAGACAGCTTTAATTATTTTCTGGCACTACATGTTGTCTTATGAATACAAATGAATACTAAGTCATATCATTAGGGATCTTTTAGGTACTTTAGGACAATTAAGCACCTGTTAAATTTATTGACATAATTGATGTGGACTTTTCTTTGAAAATGACAATTTTTTAATTAATGTTTTTCAAGAGCTGATGAGACAGTCTTATAGAAACTTTTTGATGTAAGCAGTATTCAATATGGGTGTCTGTGACAAACCCTAGTGTATGAATAAATACATTTATTTGTGTGTGGATATATATATATATATTGTAGCCAAAAAACTTCCTGAGAACGGCTAAAGTTGTAGCCTAAACGTCGGAGAAATAAATCACAGCCTTTGCGGCTTTTTTTGGAGTCCTGTGAGTGCGTTTTTTGGCTACAATACAATACTATTTGTTTACCAGCACCTAGGCAGTTACGCTCAGGGAAGATGTGCACCTCTTTGGACTTTGTATATATATATATATATATATATATATATATATATATATATATATAGTCACGCCCACCATCAGCGTCAGTGTTTAAATTGCACTTCCTAATGACGGCTCGCGTTTAGGAGCCGAAACATTGAATAAATCCACATTTTTTTTGCTTCACAAGACCTATGAGTGCGGACTTTTTATATATATATATATATATATATATATATATATATATATATATATATATATATATATATATATATATGTATATATAAAGAAAGGCTTTCTAAAGATCAGATAAACTTCCAGAGGAGCTAGGATTACAAGAAAGCATTCCTAAAACAGCAAAGGCAGTTGAATTGCTTAGTAATGTGGTGTTTAGTTCGAAAATTTTAAATCTGACATTTATTTTGGGCATCTTTAGACAACCCTATGATTATTAACACATTTCCTTTCACCTTTTCTCTCCTTACTTTTCATTTGCAACTTTTTAGAATCTTACTGAAAACACATTTGGAAAACCCCCATTACAAATTGAAATGTGAAATATAATTAGTTTGACTTTTCACAAGTATTATTTCAATAAATCTTACAAACCCCAATCAGCCTTTGGATGTTGATAGAAACTGTAGTTCAACAAGAAGTTTTCAAGAGTTGGGGAGGGTTGATTTTCCTCATAAGCAAAATGTGTGCTCATTTGAAAATTGCTTTAAACATGTTGTTATTCATTAAAATAACTAGATACATGTATATGAGTCAAATAAATATTCCATTATATAAATACTCCATTGTCACTTTTCTGCTCCTAAACATTTTAGGTTTCCCGCATTCAAACCCTCCAACAAGATAATACCCCAATGCCCGTATGATGTAGTCTTTCTACTTTAGAAGGAGACAGAAAGGGGTAGATTGACCTCAAAGCTCATTATGCTTTCCTGGCAATTTCCAAGGGTAAGTGGGGGGAACTTCACAACAAAATGCACTTGCATTCTTAAACAAACAAACAACATTTCAAAAAATATGGGACCCCTGGGTACATTTGCTGCTTTATCTGGAACAAGCCATGCTGAGCTCTCCAAAAAACTAGGAGTGGGGAGGGCATGGCCTCTCAGCACGGAAAATGTAACTTAGCTGAGCAAAAATATAAGGATTGAATGTGATTCACTTTATAACTGACAACTTACCACAACACTAAACTTTAATGCTAGATGTTATAACTATGACTACACTACAGGAACTATCTTCCAAACAAATCTGTAACCCAGCTCAGAGCCAGGGGCAGGCAAGGGTAGATGGTCCTTCACCTTTTTTATATTATTTCTACACCTCAATATGTTTTTTGACTTATATAGTATAAATTAAACAATGCTACAGACAGAACACCACTTACATTGGCAAGACCCTGACCAAACTTTTCCCCACCTCTTTCCCTCCCCCCATCCCCTTTTTTCCTACACCTCCCCTAAAGAACAAACACATGATAGAACTGTTGGTATTATGTACTTGATTTTATTTTATGCATTTACTTGCAAACCTGTACCCTTACTCTGTACCTTGACAGCTTAAATAAAATCTATTAAAAACATGCACTTGCACTGTTCATTGATAAAAATATTTTTTTTTTTTGTTAAAGGGTAACAAGATGACTGGGCATAGCAGAACGCACATTATTTGGGAGGTTAGAGCCATAATGTTGTCTGCAACTAGAACAGAGTACTGCACCCTATAACTGACAATTGCCTATAAGGAAATACAAGGAGTAGCCCCCATTATAAAGCTCTGCATACTAATCAGTTTGCCTTTCTCACTCAAATGACAAAAGAAATCCTGGCAGGTTAGGTCATGACATCATAGCGGCCTTGAGGGATTATAACATAAAATGTAGAAGCCACCCAATCTAAAAAATGGCAATTTAGGCAAGACTAAAGGTGGCCATAGACACACAGATCCGATCGTACGAATCGAGGATTCGTACGATTTTCAGATCGTGTGTGGCGTGTGCCGACAACTTTCGTCCGGGGGAGATCGGTTGTTTGGTCGATCAGTCAGGTTTGATTTTGACCCGACTGATCCCGCTGGAGCCCATGGCACATCGTAATCTGATCGTTCGGCCATATGGCCGAACAATCAGATTACCCCCGATATAGCCATGCCTGTTAATGGCATATCGGGGAAAGATCCGCTTGTTTGGCAACATCGCCAAACGAGCGGATCTTTGCATCTATGGCCACCTTTAGGGCTGTAAAACACTTGTGTCAGTGATAATGCTATGGATCGACATACGTTTATTCCTTTTAAGAAATGCTGAGAGGCTGTCATGCATTCAGCAGATACTCACAGTACTCCATACTACTTTACCTACTTTTATCCAGCTACAATGAGCACCTACTAATATCCCAGGGTATCAAACATTGTTTCAAGACAAGCACACATTTTGTTTTAGGAAAGAAAGAGGTAATCACCAAGATAATTCTCAGCATGTAAGCATGTGCTACTGCAAGCCACTGTATTTACATATCATATCATGCACTTGTTCGGCAGTGACAAGGACAATCTATTATTTTATGAGAAAATACAGCAAGCTGAGAGAATGAAAGGTTTGGCATGCCAAAAGAGGCAATATTTCTGCTGCTTAACCCTGTTCACTTAGACTAGAAGCAGACGCAAGTATACCCTGGAGCAATTTATACAAGTGCAACCTCTAGCTAAACCACTCGTTTATATGTATTCCACTTCTGTGTGTATCAGATTTTTACACAAGTGGCAAGCTGCAGAGCAAGAAGCATTGATTCTCAAGATAAGGAGCGGAAGTGTTTAGTTACTATTCAGTGCCACTGTCAATTATGGAACACCAATATTCACTCTCTTTTAGAGATATATTTTTAAGCATTTTAAAATAATCTCTAAAACTGTGCAAACTAAATTGTCTGTGTAGCTGTCTGTCTTTCTACCTTTCTGTTTATTGATAGCATCTAACTACATATACAGTATCTGTCTATTTGTTGTCTTTCTAATTTAGAGGCAATTACCAGTTCTAAGGTCACAATTGCTGCCTCAGGGTGCAATCAGTAAACTGGAATGGGGCCAGTCACACTGTCCAAAAAACCCCACAGCCCATTTATTGCAATTTGCTCCTTGCCCCCTTTTTTGTAAATGAGCCTTTGCATGTATTTGATTTGCCTCTTGCTATTACTCTGCCTCTGTTTTTGTGAATGACTATGTCTTCTGCTTCCAATATGTCTTTATGGGATTCTACATAATTTGGGGGTCTGCAATTCTTCTATTTCCTTGAAAAGTCATGAATATCCCTTTTGATTTGATTGTGGGGATACTAGGGAGAGTAGTTACATTTTAATACTATGTTCATGAAATTTTTTCTATATAGGTATGGGATCCAGTATCCAGAAACCTGTTATCTAGAAAGCTCCGAATAATGAAAAGGCTGTATCCCATAGATTCTATTTTATTTAAATAATCCAAATATCCTAAAATGATTTGCCTTTTCTCTATAATAATAAAGAAGTACCTTGTACTTGATCTAAACTAACTAATTAATACTTTTTGGAAGCAAAACCAGCCTTTGGAGTGTTAAATCTCCAAAACATATTTCAGCAGCACTCTGGTTCAGGGAAAATATAATTTATTTGTGCGACAAGTGAAGCAACGTTTCGGGCATAAACAGCCCTTTATCAAGCTGTATCTGTGTATACGAATAAATAAAAGTGTTAAAAACCCTAGCGGCTTAGATCGGAGTTTGTAGCAGACGATATTGAGATAAATTTGGACCTTGATAAATAACCCCCTATGTGTCCCTTGTAGGAGGATTTTGTTTGTGTCTTAGAGGCTGAAAGTGTTTCAGTGCACTTTGTGACATTTGCTTTCTTTGTTGCATTAGATTGATCAAAGTTACTAGCAAGTGGGCTACTGCAATAGAATCTAGCTTAAATGAAACCACAGAGTCTTGCTTTACCACTATGGTAACTGGAAGCTCCTCTACAGGATGGATTGTGATGAGGGAGGTTGGCTGTGTAAATAACATTCAGTTACACATTTAGCTTAGTAAGAACTGCACGAGTTCCAACAAGGACTCAAATCTTTAGCATCCTGGTTGCTTGACAGGACAGAAAGAGAAATGTGGTTTTATTTGTTTTAAGATATTGCCATGTTTAGCGCAAAAAATAACAAAGCCATAGATGTTTTGTAATTAAAGCAACGAGCAAAAAGTATATTCTAATTGAACAAAGGTTGAGAAGGGGATATACTGTCCTTTTAAGATGTTATTTATTTATCAGTATTGCAGTCATTCATTTTTAAATGAATATTTTTCTATCTAAGCGTAAAGCTTACAATACAATACACTTTGGGCAAAGTTCAAAATTCACAATTCAAGTATAATGTGTGAGTCAGTAGTCTGTGAGATGCAACTCAGTGGTTGTCAATGATTCTGCTTTCATAAGGTTTTTAACATTCCTCACACAGTAAATGAACACAAGGACAGCTACAGTATATACATGAAGATACACATACATACATAATATTATCAAAGGGCAACAGTAGGTGTATCCTTCAAATATAGCCAGTGTAATCATAGAAGAATTTCGAGTTATCTAAAGGCATCTGAGACTGTATCAAGGAAAAGAGCACAGTAACTGGCTACAGCGATAGCTGCAATAGCATGTAATATCACCTTGGGATTCCTCTCTTACCATCTCTACCTGTGGCATTGAAGCTTTTCAGCAGCTCCTTGTCTTCTCCTGTTGCTGGGTCTTTGTATTTCAAAGGTAGCTGGAGGGTTACTGACTGGCCATCCCTGAACTACACATTAATGTCAAATCATGTTTTCGTCTGTCCCAGTGCTTTTGCTAAGATAATAAAGGAATAATGGAAGCTTCTAAAATAGACATTATTATTGCTTTACTAATTTCAACAGTGATTCTGGTTGAAAAGATAAAGTAAATTCCCTGGGGGCACTCTTTTTCCAGTCAGTGATGAAAAGAGTCATTGATCTCTATGTAAGCTTAATTGCCACGCAATTTCTAGGGGTTTTCTGTTGGAATCTTGCATGACTTATATGTTGCCACAAATTAAAATGAAATTAAAATAGGTTTGATTACATCTTATGGTAGTAGTTAAAAAGCCAACTAGTTTCTAGGTTCCTGTGTTCACATTTTCCAGTTATTTTATTAGATCCTATCAGTTTTATTACATTTTCCATCGCAGAAAATCACACACACATATGTAATTAATATACAGTATGGATTTAAATATCATTACAAAGCGCCTAGCACTACTTTTCTGCAAGAAAAAAATAGGCTTCTGCCAATGTATGCAGGAGCTTCTATTTTAGGTCCAGCAATACATGTATCAGAGATTTCCAACCTGTGACTCTCCAGCTGATGTAGAACTGCAACAGTCAGCTTCATTGGACAAACTTTGGCTATCAATGGGTTGCTAGAAGTTGCAGGTCTATAGCCACTTTAGGAGTTTGAAACCTGTCTAATTTCAGCATTATGTATTTAATAGGCCTCAATTAAAAACCCAAAAGCAATCTAGGTACTGTACCTGTACAACAAGAATATCAAACCCCCGATCTCCCTATGACATACTGAAAAATTATAAACATTGTCTTTTTCACTGCCTGGGAATGATGAGCCATTGCAGTGCTCCCATTAGGAAACAATAAGAAAGAAAACAAGAGGGAAGGGAAGACATAGTAAATGAGGCAGCAAAAAGGAAACAAGAGAAAAAAGGAGAAAGATGAAAAGCAACAATGTGACACATGGAGAACATAACAAAAATTTAAAAGAGGAAAGAAAGGTAGGGTGCGGAAAAATAAAACAAAATATTTGGGGGGCAATAAAAAAGGTGCAAAAGAGTGATAAAAAGGAGGATATATATATATATATACATATATATATATATATATATTGACAAATAAACTTCACTTTGCTTGATCTCATTATGAAGTCCTGGAGTGCGTCATTCCTTGGAACACGACTATATACTGTATATATATATATATATATATATATATATATATATATATATATATATATATACACACACACAAATCAGATATTGCAGTATATTAATTCCGCTTTGAAACCTTTCCTTTAAAAGAATAAAAAAGAAATAAGACAATTCCGAAATAAAAAATACAGAAATGGCAGAAAGGTCGGCAGATTTAGAAACAAGAAAATGAGTAAGACCTAAGATTTACATGGAACGTAGCTGCCCATTTAAAGACACGGTGATGGAAAGAATTTTATTTTGCCTTTGTCAGCTAAAAGCAAACCAGGAAAGCTATTTTTTTTGGTAAAGAATAAACTGAATGAAACACATCTTTGTGTTGGAAAATCCTTTTATAATGGCATTGCAGAGTAATTTTACAGCATAATAACTTCACTGTAACATCTATTGAAAACTGGCTCTTACTCAGATGTCTGGGTTAAAAGGTTCATTATTCATCTGCAGGAGTGATACAGTTATTTATTATGCATTGATTTTTAATTCTAAACTAATGCCCTGTATCCATGTAAATCTTTGCGAGTATTAAGTAAATACATCTGGCACATAGTTTTCAATGCAAAATTATTTAAACAAGAATGCAAGAATAGTTTACTGTAGGGATTCCAGACTCAAGAATGTAAACTCCCTGCACCCTCCCAACAGAAATGAGGGAAGTAGAATACTGGGAGTTGTTGATAATAATATCTAGAAGTGTGGCAGTGATGATCACTTGTAAAATAAATATCCCAAAATCTAATGCATATGAATCTGACAATGAAAATGTGAGTTTATTACATTTTCTGCATTTCATTTTTAGAGGTTGGTTAAAATGTACTATTAATACAGAGGGACATTCTATTAACAGGATGAGAATCTATTATTTAGAAACCAGTTATCAAAAAGCTATGAAATATACAGTAACATTTCCAGTAGTATCAGACTGTTTATGAGACAATGGGTCTTATTTATTTTAATTCAAAATATGTAGTCCTAATACATACTGTAGATATTGATTATACCAGATAAGTGTGTACATTCATCAGAATTTATTCAACCGTTGAAGGTTTTTAAACACCATTATCTACAGGGTGTTCTCTAAGGGTGATGAGACAAGGGAGATTTTGTTTCCCTAAGAAAAATGTTGTAACAATCTCGTTATCAGGAACCTTGTTCAGTACCTTTGGACTCACAGGTGGACCCTGTGGGTTCCCGTGTTCACTGACACCCTGTTGAGGCCCCGGGCTTTCTGCTGCGGAAGCCAACAATGAAGTGCGAAACAAGTCCGTAAGCGAGGTACCGGCAGGGAGTTAGATAAGACGTAGTCAAAGTCAGACGAAGAGTTCAAGGCAGGCAGCAGAAATCGTAGTCAAGGGTCGGGCAGAAATCAAAACCAGGAATTTGAATTACAAACAAACGCTTCAGCAGGAACAGTAAAACTGGAACCAGCTTGGGCACTTCCAAAATGGAGAATGGGCCTTTTAAGGCTGTTTTGGCACCAAAATTTGAATTTGCGCAGAGTGATGATGTCATGACGCCCAGCATCATGACGCAGGCGCCAAACCACAGGCGACATGACAATGGCATCACCCGGGTCAACGCCGGATCCGCCCTCGCAATTGGAGAGAGACGCGCCGGGAGGTAAGAACCCTAGACAATCTCCTGGCGTGTCTTACACATGTGCTTTCCCCCCCCAAAAAAAAGGCATTTTTAGTGAGATTTAGTGAGTATTTTTTACCATGGAGACAATTCTCCCTTCTAGTCCACTCACAGTATCATTTTAAAATGCAGGAGTGAGACATTTCTAGCAAAAATAAAAATGTACCTGCAGGGTTAAACATATAACAATACTGGTCAGTGGAAAGTTATTCCTGAGTCTTTTTAGGTGACAAAACAGCATCTAGAACCAAAGAAGTCTGAAAACCTCAGCCCTTTTTTACCATGGAATCCATTATATAAAGTCTACAATCACGTTATATATCTCTTCATTTTGTATTTGGTGCAGCAGGCTAATTATTAAAAATGCATTTTTTGGAAAAGATGTACAAGATCTATGCCAAGTACTCAGATTAAAATGTGTATTTGCAGACTGGACTGGTGCCACATCCTTGCATGATTGGCTATTATGCCTGTGTCTAAGTAGTAATAACCTTGTTTAGAACTAAATCCATTACAAGGATTTACAAGGAAAAAATATTATGGGTCATAACAGCAATACTGTTATGAGATGATCAAACAGAGACCTATAATTTTATTATAACCTGCTATACACATGGGCAAAATGAATTGATTTAAATTAAAATTTGAATGATTAATGGGTTGCAGTCTTTATGCAAACGAATAAAATGGACTGATATGTAGTCATAAACGAGACCAACTAAAGTTACTGAATTTACTTCCTGTTAATTAAATGCTCAGCTTTCTTCATTATATATGTGAACAAAACAGACCCCTCTAAGGATTTTACTACACAATGGAGAGCAGGTAATGGTCAATCATTTTCACTCACTAATTTGTTCTAAATAACGACTTTTAAGGCTTAATGTTAGCAGTTTGGCATTGTATAATAAAATGAACAATCAGTTCAGGAATGTCTATAAGTCACTCATGTCTTCCTCCTCCTTCATTTTTCTAGCCTTGCTCAACATTGTGCAAGGCCTTGTGAAGATAATGGATTACTGTATTCCAAGGCTGTGTGAAGCTTCATCACTTAATCGACAGCCTAAAAACACCTTTGAGTATTGCTCTTTTTGCCGTTACTTTCCCCTCCATGTTCACTAAAAATGTGACCCCTGCACATGAACATTAGCATATGTTTGTTACATATAGCCACATTTTCCCTATTGAAAATGCCATGGGTTAATACAAATATAAGTAACCATAAAGTTGCGTGGGCTATCTATGCTCAATATAATATTATATATACAGTAAATATACAACAAAATAAACAATGTCTGAGTACTTTCAAGGTAGAAGATGGCTTTCTTCAATTAACACAATTTTTTTTACATTACATTTACACAATGGATAGAAAATATAATGGTGCTTAATGACTGTACTGAAGAGTCTAAAAGGAATAGTGCTCAGTTTTGTTTGAGCCAGTTTTTCAAAGTCTTAAACAGTCTCATATTTGACATGGTCCACTGGGCCATGGAGGAGCAAGAGAATTTACTACAGAAGTGTTCCATATTTTTGTCTTGAAGTTTACTAATAAAACACTTGAATAGCATTGTTTTCTGCCTAGATATCCTTCATTTATCAGAACTACTGTATGCTAAGTGAAGACATTTTGCAGGTCAGAGATTTGCCATCAGATTTAATATTTATGGCAAGCATCTAAGCATTATTAAAGTACATCACCCACCATTCTTAGCAGTCAGATGAGCTCCCTGAGGATGAAATGTGTGTTAAACAAGAGAAGAGAGCGGTGTATGATCAACATTTATCCCAGCAATTGTCATATTGCTGTATAATTGCAGCTCGCTTGCAGATATTGGCAGAAATTAAACAGCCAGATATAGTGGTTTTAGACACGTCATTTTGGAATTGGCAGCTTCCTTACGAAGCTTAAAATGTGACAAGAACTCAGAAACAATTCCTATGAACAGCAAATTTTAATGATAAGCATGTTTAGCATTTCCAAGTATTTGGAATTAACTGTAATTTGGACATGGCCAAAAGGCAAAAAGGCTTTCTTAGCCACACAAAACTAGGATAAGATTAACAGCCCAAACGTAAAGGGTATGACTTTCTTTAATGATAGAAATATAAGGATTTGGAACATTCTTTTGTAGCATATGAAATATGCCATTACAGAGCATAAGCAAGTTTCTGAAAAAGTTTTAAACTTTGTATGGTAAAGTGTCATGTTTTCAATTAAGTTGCTCTTTTGAGGACCAGTTCTGTACACCACTCCTTTTGTATTTTTAAAATTCTTCCTACACAGTTTGATTGCCTAATCTGTATTTACAGTGTGATTGTTGAACTACAGTTGGCTACACAAGTATAACAAAAAGAAAACAACATTGCTAAGGAATTTGGCTAGGCTGGAAAGAAGCTCAGATGCCAATTTCTTGGCTTATAATAGATGGGTACAACAAAATCATTTGACATGTCTATATCACTCAACAATTCCAGCAAAAACCTAGGTGTGGCCTCCCCACATCTCATGTAGAAAACATCCACTTGTTATGTCCAAGCTCAAGTACAACTGTCCTTGTAAAATTTACAAGTTTACCAGCTTTCCCACCTAGTTTACTGCCTCCCTGCTCAGTTTCACCCCAACTTTCCATGAATCTTTTCTGATCCACCCAGGGTCAGACTGGGGGGCCCGGGGCCCACCGGGGCTGCTGTCATAGAGCCTCCTTCTGCCGCCACCCCAATGCAACTCCCCACCGTGCGCACAGTTTTTGCCGTGACCGGCCAAAATAAGGGAGGTTGAGTCAGGGAAAAACAAGCGCAAGGTGCGGATCTGGGTTGGCGCATTTTTTTCCGTGTTCCGCTGGCCAAATCTGACCCTGGATCCACCCACTCTCTGCCTCACAATATCACCTGCACCTCCACTCCAAAGTGGCCCTATGAAACCCCTGCGGTGTTGGCAACCCTAACTGAATGGGGGGGTGTATAATCTGTAAAATATTGACCTCTTTATTGCCATAACCTATATTAAAAACTATTTACATGGTTGCTGGACTTGCACATTTTGTATGTCCTTAAAAATGCTGTCTATATGTCTGTGTGATATTAGTAAATGAATATCAAAGTGTCAAATTTCAGCTTAGCTTGTTCTCAGTATAACTTGATTCCCACTGATATAATGTCACATATTCATCAAATGCTGCAGCGTTTTCTAACAAAGCAAAATTACAATAAACACTTAACTAGTCCCATGTATTTTTATTGAGAATATGATAAACTCTTTAGCATATCCTTTAGTAAGTTAATAATATAAAGTAAAAAAAACGCATTTATTAAATTTCCTAAACTGTCGTGCCATATGTTATACACTGAGCCATTTAATTAACTATTAGTCATCTCCTGAATAAATTACATACATGGGTGGCCTGTCTTGCAGAGGAGGCATGTATGTTGTTGGAAAAATAAAAATAAAAGGTGTGATTTATTTTTCTTAATGATACTAAGATAGATACTAATCTCAACATGCATTAAGATGTTATTAATATAATACTCATTCAGACAATACCGAACTTTTATTACAAAAAGAAACCCCAGGCAACTGGAAGGAAAAAAATAATAATTTTGAAATGTTTAGTTCTGCTCTCCCCTTCTTCCATAGCTGTCTTTATTGCAAAATCTTGGGCTAAATTCTACAGTATATGCTCCAGCAGCTTATGTGCTAAATATTGTGCTGAAAAGCGGAATTACCTTCTCCTTGATTTTTATACAGGCTTAAAATATGCGTCACTTTTCTGTCATTTGGGTCAGTTTATATCTAAGGAGCCTTTAGCTGACTTTCTTTAGTCATAGAACAGACAGAGCTATTATTGCTTTTCATTTATATACCACCCACATGTTACACAGCAATTTATAGGAAATGTTTATTTGTCATACCCCCTGCAACACTGGAGGTTACAGTAGATATCACTTGGGACAATATAATCAAAAGTGTATTTAAGGGAATATATATATATATATATATATATATATATATATATATATATATATATATATATATATATACACACACACACACACACACACACATACACACACACACACACACACACGTGTTTTCAGGCCTGTTGAATCACCAGTATGTTTAGTGCTCAAGGTGCAGAAAGATTAAATTACTTGCCCAAAGCCATAAGGATATGACTTATTAGTTGATGACTCCTGTGATGTCTTTGCTGACCTCCTAGGAAGACTCACTGTTATACAGTTGATCAAGAAATGCATAAAAAAGCTTGCTAGGTTTTTAAATTATATTGTCAAAATTGTTTTACAAAATGCAGAGTATAAAACGTTTCATCTCCAAAATAAGAACAGTGGGTTGGACCTGTAGGGTGTCACCTGAACATAGTGTAATGCTGCCTGCCTAGAAGAATTCTCAGTTACCCAAAATGGCTGCCCACCAAAACAGCCAGAAGAATATTTTACAAATTCTCTCATCCCTAACTGCTCCAAAATCTAATACTGTGCTAGCCACCACCATGTAGCCCTATATTCACTACTGGATCTGCCAATAGAGAAAATAAACTTTCCACAGACAAGTATGGTTTTGAGAAATTCTTTTGCTCATTGTTGCTTGCTATTTAACAGCATTCTTTAATCACTGTTAAGACAGGGAAAATACTATCCTCCTATAAATTGGTTTACCTGTAATAATATTGTTTAAAATGTTTTATTACATTTGGGAAAGAACTGTTAACAATGAGCAGTCAACAAATTCTGATTTCATAGCTAGTTAGTCTAGGATTTGTATGTAAAGATTTTTATACATACTGTAAGCAGGTGCAAAATGGTACAATATGTTGCAATGTTGGAAAAAGTTTGTACCAGGTTGCACCATTACACCTTTTTAGTAAATCTCATTTCTATCAATACAAGTGTGGGAACCCTTATCTAGACACCTTAGCTTACAGTTTCCCTAGAATTCTGGGCATTTTGTTAACTTTTATTTTAGCTTAGAGCTGACCAGTCAGTGACCAGTTTCTTTTTTTTCCATCCAATATAGGTGCAAAGGTAGTTGTAAGAGAGCAGGGGTGACATAGCCTCCTACAAGTCTAGAAAGGTTTTATATTTGAGAATGAGTTGAAGAGTCCTTAACAATCGGATTGTGATAAGGCGTCCAATACCTTTATATTCTATGTACATTATTGATCTGTTTAGCAAGAACAGAATATACTTCCTATAAATCTATATGTGATTTTATACAAGGAAGAAAACTATATACATAGAATTCACAACAATAATACAATCTTACAAACTAAAAAAATAAATCCAAATCAGTGTTGAATGGCTTGTGGTTTTTAAGCCCTAGGAATGAGTTTTTTGTATCTGATACTTTACTATTGCCAGGAAACAGCTGCAAATACCACCTTAGATTAAATACTTTTCCCATGTGACAGTTCTACAAACAGGAACTGAGGATCTGAGTTCTGTCATCAGTTTTTATCCCCAAAGGGACTCTTTGACTTTTTAAAGAGACAACATTTCTGTCTCACCTTGGAGCAGATGTTCTGCGCTGGAGAAATTTGCCCTTATGGTATTTAATAGAGTGGAGAAAGGAATTAATCCTTCATGAAAAGAATATAAAAAAATCAGTATTACAATGTTTAAAAGGACATTAAACCAGGAAGGACACGTGGAGGCTTATTTATTAAAGGTCAGATTTTAGTGGTTTTAGAGGTTTCTGAAACCACAACTAAACTCTCAAACTCTAAAAGCATGACCATCATTGAATTTATTAAAAGTTTTGATTAAAAAAGGTACGAATGAAAATAAAAAAAAACAATTTGAGTTTTTCAGACAGTTCTTTCCGAAAAAAATCAGAAAACTTCTAAAATTCTGCTGATTGATTTAAAAATGGTCCAATAGTATCAGCACACCTACCGATGACTTCTATAGCACCATGACAACCTATACCCGGCCATAAAGGCTTTTGTAGTTTTTTCACTAAAATTTTTAGAGCTTTTAAGAAATACAGGAAAACCAAATATTTCATGATTTATGGGAAAAAATCACAATTGATTTGATTGTTTGTAAATGGACCACACAGTTTTTTAAAAAAGCAATAAAACCTCTTATTTGAAAAACCTAAGCATTCCGGATAATCCCATACCTGTTTAAAAATTAGGTTGTAGATTGTGTTGGTGATTTGCCATATCTCTTGTGAAGGATTTGATATTCAGTTGGACCCAAAAAATTATGCATTTGGTGCTTCTTAGTCTTCTAACAAGCTACTTGGCCCAAACATTTATTTATGCTAAAATTTTCAGTACTTTTAAAAATTAGATTAGAAGACCCCATCTTATAACTTTCTCTCTCTTTATCTTTCCTTCAATTTTTATATTTTACAGTCTATAGTAAAAAAAAATAATTACATTTTCAGTTAAAATATATGACATGCAACAAACTAATGGACATAACACTTGACTGTCAGAATGTTAAATAAAAAGTTTCAAGAAATATATATTTTTTGATTTTATGATTTTGTGTAGAAATTTAAAATAATAATAATAATAATATACCTAGTACCAACTTTATACTTAAATTACCCTAAATATCTTTGTTGGAGATTAAAAGGATACTGTCATGGGAAAAAAATTTTTTTCAAAATGAATCAGTTGCTAGACATATTGCCAATTTCCCAGCGGCCCCAAGTCATGTGACTTGTGCTCTGATAAACTTCAATCACTCTTTACTGCTGTACTGCAAGTTAGAGTGATATCACCCCCCTCCCTTTTCCCCCCCAGTAGCCAAACAAAAGAACAATGGGAAGGTAACCAGATAGCAGCTCCCTAACACAAGATAACAGCTCCCTGGTAGATCTAAGAACAGCACTCAATAGTAAAAACCCATGTCCCACTGAGACACATTCAGTTACATTGAGAAGGAAAAACAGCAGCCTGCCAGAAAGCATTTCTCTCCTAAGGTGCAGGCACAAGTCACATGACTGTGGGCAGCTGGAAATTGACAAAATATCTAGCCCCATGTCAGATTTCAAAATTGAATATAAAAAAATCTATTTGCTCTTTTGAGAAATGGATTTCAGTGCAGAATTCTGCTGGAGTAGCACTATTAACTGATGCGTTTTGAAAAAAAACATGTTTTCCGATGACAGGATCCCTTTAAACTATTGTTTACTATAGTGAGTGAGAAATATTAGGTTAGGGAAATTAGGATGTCTTCTTAGTCTACTCGTAGTCTACTTAGTCTACACAACAGCAAGCATCGTTGTTTTCTTTGGGGATGTAGGTATTATAAAGCTGTGGTTCCTCAGATGAAAATTAAACAAATTATGGAATTTAAATTGATCAATATATTGGTTGGGTTGAGAATGGCTAGCATACAGGATATACATAGAACATAGTTTTATTAATGTAATAATAAACATTGATAAAATGTGTTGATAAAACCATTCTGTTCAAAGTTGGCCAAACTGAGACCAGGGAACTACAGTTGTTGTCAGTGAAACTCTTGCCTAATATAAAATAAGAATTAAATCTGTTATAAATGCAGCTTCTTAATGTATTCTGGTAAGAGGGTTAGCCATGGCAAATTATTGTAGAGTAGTGATGGGCGAATAAATTCGCCAGACACAAATTCGTGGAAATTTAAAAATTGCCGTGCGCATCAAAATGATCTTGACGCCCATTGACTTCAATGCGTTTTGCAGTTTCATGAATTTTGCTGTAATTTCGCAAATGTTTCGATGAAGCTAAACTGCACAGATTCGCCCATCACTAT
This sequence comes from Xenopus laevis, assembly GCF_017654675.1. Classification (NCBI taxonomy): domain Eukaryota; kingdom Metazoa; phylum Chordata; class Amphibia; order Anura; family Pipidae; genus Xenopus; species Xenopus laevis. Next base: position 115,565,302 of record NC_054372.1, on the reverse strand, counting down.
TGTTGAGCAGTTATCTTTGCTGACTGTTACAGTCAGTGAGGAACAATTCAGATTTGCTGCTGCATTACCTGACAGACTACATTTTGATCAAGTTACTAAGATTTAAATTACTACATTTTTGTTCCAGTACTGTTAGATTTACGTCTCTTGAATTATTTGTCCTTATCTGGACATAAGATAAAGGTTTAAATATGTGATTATTGTTGGAATAGTTAATCCAGTTTCTGTTGCATTCTATGATTAGATTGCAAAAGTTTCTAATACCCAGCTGAACACAGTGTAATTTACCACTTGGAAGGTGCCATGTTTTCACCCTGTTTTCCACACTAAATTAATTGCCTATGTATTCCTTACAGTGCACATAACTGTGTTTGACAGGTGGAGGGAAGCATGTATGTAAACCCCCATTCCACCCCAATCATGCATATCATTTAGACAAACAAGTTAGGGAAATGTAATGATAACAGGCTTCAGTGGGGTACTGTACTTATCACCTGCCCTATGAGAGTCAGTAAACAAAGGCCTGAACAAACAAGCAAAATTGTCTCTGCACCTTGATGGTTTATCTGGCATGAAATGTACTCAGCCAGACCTCAGACACAAGTGATCTCTGCATGACCAATAAGAGGTACACTCTTGCAGCCCTCAAGTGTTATTGCAATTCTGTCTGGGGTCTTCATAAATGACCCCTAATGTATTGACATCACTTGCATGAGCTAGAAGAACATTGTCTTCTTGTGCCCTTGATTTTTTTAAAGACTTAAAAATCTAATAGACGTTTGCATAATTGTTGGTGATTACACATTAGTTGTAGGTGCCTAAATTAAAAAAAGTTAAAAAATAAAAACTCCAAAAACTGTGCAAAGGAACTGCAACCTAGGGGAAAATAACCCACTTCACATATTAAATCTTATAAGTCAAGAAATACAGAGTATAGGTATGAAATGACTGTAAAACCAGGGAAGAAAATAATTCATTAGCATACAAATATCATGCAAATGATAAAAATGTTTGATAAATCCCAGTGTGAATTCCAGCGTGAAAATAGGAATTTTAAGGCATTTGCAATATCTGAGACCTGATAAACATTATATTAAAAAACTTAGTTGCAGGGAGGAAAACTGCATCTGACAGACATATTAAGCATTTATTTATTTTAATAATGTTTGGTTTATAGATATTCAGGTTGGAATTGTGCTTTCAAATACTACATTTCTGCCTGTGAATAAACTGCATAATTCTTTTAATCCTGATGTTATGAAAAGTATGAAAAATATAACAGTGTGTCTTATATCAAGGTATTGCACCTTTAGCTTACGTATGTAATATGGAAGCTATACTAGTACTCAGGTCTGTCAATATGACAACAGAAACATGTATTACATATTTTGCAGGGTCAACCTTCAGGTGCATGAGGTGAGCTAATAATTCAGGTCTCCTAAATCACATTGCAACTCTGCATACAACTTCTATATTAACAAAGTTGAAAATACATATACTGTGGTTCATTTACTAACTGCACATGCAACTGCAGTTGCCAGTACCAACCAATCAGCAACTAGTATTGTGTGCTGTAAGTTAATGAAAGTGAAGATCTCATTGCTTACTGATGCAGTTAGTTACTTTGTTAAAGTATATATAAAAATGATAGTAACTAGTTTTTTTGGCAAAATTCATGTTACAACCTTCTTATTGATCATTTTAGTCAAAGACTAAAAGTTATAATAAGAAAGGCTTCCTTGACATATGTTAACGCATTAATTCAAAACATGTTATCTAACTTGAATGTGTTCTACTCTCTTTACTGTTACCGTAAAGGCGTAAACCCTAAAATGTAAGTGCCACGTCAATCGCAGTATGCCGATTACCCTGCCAACCATATAATAGCTATGTTGTTTGAAGAAAAAGGGTAAATGGAATGTTAGTCTGAAGTATTCAGGATTTATGATTAAAAATTATGGTGCAATATATATATATATATATATATATATAGATATACTGTATACAGGTATATGGTCTGTTATCTGGAAAGAAACTAGGAGAATAGAGGTTGAGTGAGGAGAGGAAGAAAGAAGAGGTAGAGATTAATTGGTAGGCACCTGTCAACGTTTTTGGGTGGGCCCCATGTGTCCCAGTCCGACATTGCTTTAAATACCGTATATACTCGAGTATAAGCCGACCCGAGTATAAACCGAGGTACCTAATTTTACCTACGAAAACTGGGAAAACTTATTGACTCTAGTATAAGCCTAGACACAACTACAGCCCTGTCTCCCAGCAGCGCACATTCTGCCAAAGCGACCCCCCCAGTGATCAACCGGACTTCTTTGCAAAGTTGATGGTGAATTGCCAAACGGATTACTGTGTGCATTGTCCCACTGTCCCACCACCATGTGCAGAGGGTGCTGTGTTATATTGCCATCACTGTTAATCCTTCATATAACCAACAGAGGGCGCTGTGTGATATTGCAGTCACTGTTATTCTTTCATATAACCAACAGACGGCGTTGTGTGATATTGCAGTCACTGTTATTCTTTCATATAACCAACAGAGGGCGCACTGTTATTCTTCCATATAACCAACAGAGGGCATTGTGGGATATTGCAGTCTCTCCCCAAGTGAACTGTTGGTATAGGAATGATTAAAAGTGACTGCAATCTCAGCTGCTGCCCGCTTACCCGAGTATAAGCCGAGGTAGACTTTTTCAGCACATTTTGGATGCTGGAAAACTCGGCTTATACTCGAGTATATACGGTAATGCCCAATGGGATTGTTTTATCACCAATATGAATTGATGCAACTTAGTTACCATCAAGTACAAGATACTGTTTTATTACAGAGAAAAAGGCAGGGGGTTAACTATAGAGGAAGCAGACCCTGCGGCTGCAGGGGGGCCCAGAAGGTATAGGGGCCCCACGAGGCTCTAATTCATATACAAATTCAATAAAACTTGGTAAAACAGGTCAATCTCTAGACATTTTTGGGGCCTATAAAATTATTTGCTGTGGGGCCCAGTGATATTTAGTTACACCACTGGAAAAAGGAAATCATTTTTAAACAATTAGAATTATTAGCTGAAAATGGACTCCATGGTAGATGGCCTTCCCATAATTTGGAGGGATCTCTTACCTGTGTATACCCAAATTCTCTCTTTATTGATTGAGCATAGTTAATAGTGTGATTAGTGATGGGCATATCTGACACATTTCGCTTAGTCCAAAATTTGTGAAACAGCAAAAAATTGACCAAACACATTGAAGTTAAAGACCTTTTTTGCAGGACAATTTTTTAAACTGTCCAGAATTTTTTAAATTGCTCATTGTTTTACTATCCATTAGAGCTTATGGGTGTTTTTTCTTTGCGAAGCATAGTGAAAATCAGCAAAACATGTGCTAATGATAGTGAATAAGACCAACAAGTCGCCCTGTTAAAATTTGTTTGTAATAAAAAAAAACAGTGCATTTAAGAACATCGTAAAATAAATCAGATTCAGAACCGTAAAATAAATCTAGTAAGTTAAAGTTTAGTTCTAGACAGCCCTTCACTATACAATCCATGAAAGTAGACACCATAAAGATACAGTATAAGCTCAATAAGATAATAATACAATCAATGCAGTCCAATCAATGAAGTGTAATATAAAGTTCCAGATGGCCAGTATACTCAATTGCTACATTTCATCAGCTATCTTAATCTTTGTAGAGCTGCTTTAATTCCATCTGTGTGATAGCCTCCACTTTCTCTGTATAACATATAAAATACATAAAAAGTACCTAATACAGTGTAGATTTCACCATATACCAAAAACACAAAAATCATAGGAAATTAATTTAGGTTAGGATTGCCTCTTAAATCAGCGCTTTTTGTATGGTAACCAAAGCGGTTATTCCACAAAGCCATCACAATGTATTCCTCCTCTGAAAAAATTAAAAATATAGATATCACTGATTTTGATCACATGACAAACTTATAGAAGGGTAGAATGGAGGCCTGCTGACATTGCTGGCTAGTTATTTTGTGATTTTCTCATTTTAATATTGTGTATTTAATTAATACACAGTGAAATCTAGCCAATGTGGTGCTTTTCCTGCATATCTTACTTACAGTGTTGAGTACTGTCACCTTCTAGTGTACTCTAGGTGAGAAGATTCACTTTTCAGCAGTGACAATTAAGCAAAATATAATCATTAACCTCTCTCTATGTTCAAACTGTGCCTTTCATAGACAGCTAGATCATCAAGCAGCAAACAGTTAAATCAATGTAAGGACAGAAATGGAAGTTTAGAAACACACACTGTATACACATGTACTAGTGCAGAAACCCATAGTTATCAGGTTTTTCTTTCATTCTACCTGCATTGTAAGCTAATTGTGGACAGGATAGAATAATTTACTGCTTTCATGAAAAATTGCACCTTAGTCTGTGAACTGAAATAGCTTTTAATAAAGAAAAACTGCCTGATTTCACAGTCAAAAAGCTGTCTGTGACATGCCTTTGAATAGAATAGTGATCAGCCTTGCAGTATGTTTAATTTATAGGTGTCCTGATCTAAGTATGGTAAACAAAACTAAATGATTGTCAGCAGCAACTACAGCTGTCAACTATTGTGCCTATCCTTGGCTTATGGCTGCTTATACAGTATAGTCTCCTTATCAAAAATGTAGCAAAGAGCATTGCATTCTCACTAACAGCATTTAATCAGATCCTGTCTGTGCATAACACTTTCTAATGACTATTGCAGGTCACTGTGGTAATGTAGATCTAAAAAAAAAATAAAAACAGCTATATGTTATGGTGCACAAAACATGAAGTTAGTTTTAAGGGGGAATTATGGGTCACAAAAATGAAACATGCTGCACATAATGTCATTTAAGCCATGCAGGCAGCTTTTAACTTCAGGGTTTCCTTGCATCCATGCCCCAAGCTCTCTTGGAGGTGTAATGTTTTGTCATGGCCATACTCACAAGGTTACAGACAACAATGCACTGCTGATCAGCCATAACTTCAAGAGTATCCAGACCATCAAAAACAAATGTTGACCTTGAATCTCAACTTAAGGTCACACTGGGCGATAAGTTGCCCGTGATTTTTAAAAGAAAGTCGCGGCGACAAGGCGATCACCTTTGTGCAGAAGTAAAGTTTAGAGCGACTTTTACCAGGAAGCGATAATCATCCCATAGTGCTGTGCGCTACGTCCATACGCTGCGCATTACATCATAATTTTTTGTCTGTACTGGTGCGGCCTCTCGCATTGTTCTTACGTAGCGTCTTTACGCCAGCGCGAAAATTTTCATATTATCGCGGCTACTATTCTTTTTGTGTGTTTGTTTGTGGGAGATTTCTGTGCTTCTCTATGTACATGCTATTTCTCAGCTATCGTTTTAAAGCTACAGGCGATCTCAAATCTCGCTGTGTACATATTAGCTTGCGTTTTGCATGAATCTTGACATGTCAACAAAACGAACGGCTTTTAAAAATCGCGGGCCCAGTGTGACCTTAGCCTAACTGAGCTTCAAGCTGGACTTTCAGGTGTATGTAGGAGCAAACATACATCACTGGGCTACAGTAGCCTTGAGGCTGGGCCACTCATTATCACTGCTCTGGACTCCTCTGGAGGGGGCAGAACCACAGTTGAAGAACCACTGTTTTAGTATGATTGCATTTTACTATATCACTTGGTGATTTTTTTCAAATATTGAACAATGATCTATGTTTAAATATTTTAAATGTGTTTAACTGTTGAAAGGTGTTGGTTTGTTCAGATCTTTGGAGCAATATTGTATAGAGGCTATGTAGGAAACAAAGACATATTTATTTGTCACCATGGAAGCCAGCATGATAACATTAATATTGCATCAGTATCAACTAGAACATTGTTGGGTCTGCAAATAGATGTCTGGTTATAGAGCTGTTTATGTGAGATCACTGCTTTATATTCTGACTATATAATAGAGCTAATAATACAATAATATGGTTTCTCTGCTACTGTAAGCTATTAGATTTTTATTAGAATTGTCACAACAGATCAACAACTTTATGCAAGAAAAGAAACATTTCCTAAAGCGGTGGCAAAACATCGTTCTATCATACAATAACAAATTGTTCTATTGAGCTGTTTAATGAACTATACTATGAGCAGAAGCATGGGTTTTATTACACGCCATAAAGAAATAGGTCTGACATTACTGCATGAGAGCTGCCTTCTGAATGATATTTAAAAAAAAAAAGCAAAACAAAAAAAGCACAAAATGTAGGTTCAGAACATTAATCTTGCAGAAGGCATCATTATATTGCAATAAACTCAAGTGCCAGTCTCGGTTGCACAAAATCTCCTGTTGCTGTTGGAGAAAAGATGTTCTGCAAGAATATTTAATATCAAAAGTTAAATCTGTTTATATAAAAAGCGGAAAAATTGCCTTCATGACAGAGTTGTGTTTAGGAGAGCCAAAAGGAAGGAAAAAAATCTTGTAATTTATTTATGTTTAATAAAGAACAATACTTCAAAGTACCAGGGAAATAATTACAGGCTTATTCTGTGTGTGTTTTCCACGCTGCATAATAAGCAGTGTTAAGTCACATTTCGTTTCATTGTAGACATGGTGTCATTGAATAATATTAGACATCTAACAGAGTTTTATACATTATCACTCAATAGCATTTATAATAATGCTACAGGTATGGGATCTTTAATCTCGAATGTTTGGGGCCTGATGTTTTATATATAAGGGATCTCTGCAATATGGAGCACAATGCCTTAAGGGAATGAAAAACATTTTAATATTAAAATCAGATAAAATCCCAATTGTATTGTTTTGATACTGGGCTTCATTTTCTAACCCCCATGTCATAAGTGCTGGAGCCCTAAGTGGCTCCTGCAGGATTTACTGTACACTGCACCTTGTGCCAGATTAAAGATCCAGTGCTAAGTGCAGAATTCAGCATCTTCAGGTACTACATTGCAGGTGGTAAGAATTGGGCTGTCCTGCACCATGGGCCCCATGGCCCTACCTTACTTTCATATATGAATGCCATGCAAGCTAGGGGGCTGTGAATTTAAATGGTTACACCCTTTTTAAGAGAGACAGAGAGATTAAAAAGGGTGGAGGAGTGTGTTTGTATGTTAAGTCTGAATTAAAGCCAATATTAATTAATGTCACTGTAGAGGGGTGGAATCCCTATGGGTAGAGATTTCAACTGGGGATAAGGTTACAATGAAAATGATCATTGGTGTATGCTACAAACCAGCTCAGATAAGTGATGAGAATGAAACCCAGTAACTTTTACAAATAGAAGCGGCTGCTTCACAACTACGTCAAGTTATTATCATGGGTGACTTTAAGTATCCAGACATGGGGTAATGGCGTTGCCAAGTCTGAAAAAACTAGCAGGTTTGTAAATATGCTGAATGACAACTTTATATTTCAGCTCGTTCAAGAACCTACTAGGAATCAGTCTCTTTTGGATCTGAAATAACTCATACCAACTTCATATCTACCATTTGTGTGGGTGAGCATTTAGGCATTCCTCCCAAGATTTTTGAAATAGAATGAGGTAGCCTAGTGGAGCAAAATTTTTTATGGCCACATCTCCTAATGACCATGTTCATTTTACAAAACTTGGCAGGTTATGAAAGTATGAACACATTTCTGTGGTTTTTATGTGTTATTACAGTTTTGCTAATGAAGGTGAATTGCCCTTTCAGCTACAAGTCACAGTTTATCTGAAATAGTTACAATTGTTTCTCTGCTTATCTTAAATTGTAACAAAAGTATCTAAGTGCACATGCTATGTATTCTGGGCTTTCTGCCAAAAGCCAATCAAGTGTTAGGAACTTTGTATCTTTTTCTGGCTATTCAATGCAGGAGATCAAAGAGAAAGTCGGGACATTTCAGTAACAATCCGGGAGTGTGGGTTGAACTGTTCTGCGAGAAACTGGACATTTGGGAGGCATGATTTATGGAATAGTGATCATAAAATGGTCTCCTTTGAGATTATGTTGCAGAGACAACTTTATAAGGGAGTAACTAAACACTAAATTTTAGACGTGCAAACTTTGACAGTATAAGGGCATCTCTGCAACACATTAAGTGGGAAATGCTTTTCACAGGGTTAAACACAGAATAAAAATGGAATCATTCAATGGGTTCTAAATAGAGTTGAACTTGATAGATGTGTGTCTTTTTTTCAACCGAACTTACTATGTTGCTATGACATTTTTGAAATGCTGCTTAATAAATACTGTATATATGTCAGTATATTCCCTTTGCTTTGCTAGCGTCAATTCGCCAGAAATCACATCCGCCAATTCACTAACAGGTGTAAAGGACAATTCGTTAGCAAACGAGACCATCGTTAGCGCTCGTTCACACTCTATTGTCAGGCAACTTTTCGCTCTGGCAAACGGTCGTTACTCCGCAAATTCAGTAAAGTGCGAATTCTACTGAAAATTACCTCTTTCACCAAAGTTGATTTCTCCACCTCAGAACAGACAAAATGATAAAAAGAAGCTACATCTTCCTCAATCTTATGCCAGTGATATCATATCCTGTATGCCGGAAATGTATTAAAGTATAATGTAAAAAACGCTATTAAAAACTTATGCGTGAACCCATTTTTTAAACTAATTTGAGGGGCATGCCACATTTATATAAGGGTGGGCTCGTGTCTAGGGCATTAGAGGAGCTCTTCTGTCTTTATTATGGCTCATTGGACATTTGTTTCAAAAAGTGGTCACTTCAAACATTTGCACCAACATTACTATTAAAGACGTCGATATGACTTTTAGGTACCTGCCCTTTTTAAATTAACTTAATCGCAAGAGCGCTAGCGAAGTTTCACTAGGCAGAAATTAAGCTAAAATACTCTCTACTTGGTCCTTTGCTTTCCAACTTGTAGGAGGTTTGCATTGAAGGTAATGTTTCTATTTTTGCAGATGATACTAAATTGTGCAGAACTATAGGTTCCATGCAGGATGCTGCCACTTTGCAATTTGAGTGATTTGACTAAATCGGAAAACTGGGCAGCGAACTGGAAAATGAGGTTCAATGTTGATAAATGCAAGGTTATGCACTTTGTTTAAAATAATATAAATGCAAGTTATACACTAAATGGCAGTGTGTCAGGAGTTTCCTTAAAAGACCAGTAACATATTTTTTTTTAAAATTTGTTTCTACATAACAAAAAATAAGCACCAAGGCAGTTTTAACTTCCAATTCGCAAAGTCTTTATTAAGAAATTACTTACCGATTGTCTGCTTGCGCTCCTCTTCAGAAATGGCAACAGGGCGACGATCCATTGTGTGTCGCTCGATTTCTCCTCCCTGCCTTCTATAGGAGATAGCAAGGGAGGAGAAATCGAGCGCCGCATGATGGATCGTCGCCCTGTTGCCGTTTCTGAAGAGGAGCGCAAGCAGAGAATCGGTAAGTAATTTCTTAATAAAGACTTTGTGAATTGAAAGTTAAAACTGCCTTTGTGTTTTTTTTTCATTGTGTGGAAATTTTTTGTGTGAAAATTGTATTTATGTTACTGGTCCTTTAACTGAGAAGTATTTAGGGGTTTTTGTGAATAACAAGGTATCTAATTCTGGGCAGTGTCATTCTGTGGCCACTAAAGCAAATAAAGTTCTGTCTTGCATAAAAAAGGGCATTAACTCAAGGGATGAAAACATAATATTGCCTCTAATTAGGGATGCACCGAATCCAGGATTCGGTATGGGATACGGCCAGGATTTGGCCTTTTTCAGAAGGATTAGATTTCAACGTAATCCTTCTGTCCGGCCAAACCGAATCTGAATCCTAATTTGAACACACAAATTAGGGGCAGGGAGGGATATTGCGTGACTTTTTGTCACAAAACAAGGAAGTAAAAAATGTTTACCCCTTTCCACCCTAATTTGCATATGCAAATTAGGATTCGGATTCAGTTTGGTATTCGGCCAAATCTTTCACAAAGGATTCAAGGGTTCGGCCAAATCCAAAACAGTGGATTCGGTGCATCCCTACTCTTTATATGCATTATAAGTATGCAGTGCAGTTTTGGACTCCAGTCCTTAAGAGGGATATAAATGAGCTGGAGAGAGTGCAGAGACGTGCAACTAAACTGGTTAGAGGGATGGAAGACTTAAATTATGAGGGTAGACTGTCAAGGTTGGGGTTGTTTTCTCTTTTAAGGCGCTTGCGAGGGGACATGATTATACTTTACAAGTACATTAGAGAACATTATAGACAAACAGCAGGGGGCCTTTTTACCCAAAAAGAGGATCACCGTACCAGAGGCCACCCCTTCAGACTAGAAGAAAAGAACTTTCATTTGAAGCAACGTAGGGGGTTCTTCACAGTCAGGACAGTGAGTTTGTGGAATGTATTGCCGGATGTTGTTGTTACTAAAATCTATAGTTAGTGTATGAGTATATATAGTTTATGTGAATGTAAGGAGGGGTCAGTGTGAGTATGTGAATGTATAGATGCTGGGTTTCATTTGGAGGGGTTGAACTTGATTTTTGATCTTTTTTCAACCCAATAATTATGTAAGGATACACCTTTGTGCTGTCCACCCCTCCATTATAAATACAGTGCTGCCAAATAAAGGCAGTAAGCTGATCCTGTCCTTTGCACCCTGCCCTGTGCTTAGTGAAGGAAACCTACTGTTTTTATTATCGCTTGGTACTATATGAAGCATAAAAGGAGGCTGTGCTGTAATTCTGAGATTCCTGGATAATGGGTTTTTGGATAATAGATGCGGTTTTGTTAAATGCCTGTTAATGCCTTTTGTTAAATGCCTGTTAAATGATATAGAACATCTCAGTGCTACGCAATATGTTGGCACTATATAAATACATGTTAATAATCTGTGTTCAACAAGATGAAGAGCAGACCATTAGCAGGCACAGATAAGTCCTGTCCTTGCTGCCTGCCATAGGGCCCTGTTTTGTGATTGATGTGCAAGTTAGGGGGCAGTAGTAGAGATGCCTGTGTGCCTCCGTCCCCACCTATATACAGTGCTGCATACAGTGAAGTTAGGTTGAAAAAAGACATATGTCCATCAAGTTCAACCTTTTAAGTCTATATATAACCTGCCTAACTGCTAGTTGATCCAGAGGAAGGCAAAAAGCCCATTTGAAACCTCTCCAATTTGCCTCAGAGGGGGTAAAAAATCCTTCCTGACTCCAACATCGCAGAGAGTTGAAAAACAAATTGCAGATTGTGTCTCTTTTTGCACTTTGCACCTGCCTTCCAGTTTGTAAATGACCCTTGAAGTCTATTTATAGCAATCATACTGTATGTGGGCACACTTAGATTTGATTTGAATTTTTACAAAATAAATGCCTCAAGTAATAAAATGTGAGAGAAAAAACCCATAACAAAACAAAAACAGCACCATGATAATATCATTACTTTGCCTGTGACTGACCAGCTTAACCCCTAGTTGCATAAAAACATTTCCCTGTGATTTTAATGGCGTTGATGATTTTAATTATTTTAATCCTCCATTTTTCTTCCTCCCTATAATCTATAAAGTGCATGTCCATATGGCCAGTCTACTACTTTAATTCAAGGGCCAAGAAAAGATCTCATGGTATTCATATTAGGCTGGTTCTGAAACATTTTCACCTTAGGACAGTAAAACATTGGAGGGCCTGTTTATTGTGCTGTGTAAAATGAAAACATGTAAAATAAATGGCAACTTTATTGAGGTGTGCTTTATTTTACACCATTTGAACGCCAGATGCGTCACTATTATTTTACACTGCTTCAAACCTTTGTAAGTAAGTTCTGTCGTTCTGTTTTTTGCCTCGTGATTTGTACCAAATTATTCTGCCATTTTTCACACCACATACTAAATCTGACCCTTCTTTCATTTAAACTACAATATGCATTTGGTCGACCCTATTATCATCTATATAGCGGAAGCATCCCTCTTGACTATTATCATTAAATTCACTCCTAGAATCCTGCTGTCAGACTTTTTCTTTGTAATGGAATTAATGAGTAGTAATTAATAACAGGTTCCCAGTCTCACTTCCTTGTATAAAAACTAGACCAGTTAGAGAGAAAAACAATGAATAGATTTTGGAAGCTTTTGGTTGGCTCTGGTCTCCTTTTTTTCTTGAATCTGCAGTAATCTTTTTCTTTTTGCCATTCCACTCCATGCACAGCTAATGTTTATACTCTAATCCACTGAATAATCTCCTGTCAGTTTGTGTGACAAGGTTATATTAGGTCTGTGCCATCAAATGCTACTCTTCCACTACAAGCTACAACAAATTGTTTCTAATTTACACTTCAGGAAACACAACATATTCAATAGGTACAGCACCTGAGCAGATGTTAAAATATACATAGTTTAGAGATAAAAGAAAATAGGAGACACAGAGAATGTGGTCCCTTTCTCTATAAAATAATTTCTGCTGCCTGATTTGTGCATTTGTGCTCATCATGAGCATCAGCAGCGTGAGACACTCCAAAAAGGCTGAAATATACAGACTTACATAAGCAAGATTACAGGTCAGTAGATGTTAAGTGGCACTTAGGAACATGTAGCGAACACTCATTTAGGTGATCTTGTCGTACCCATTACTTCATAAAATATAAATGGGGGCATGTAATAAAAGTTGCAAAGAGAAAAACAGTGTGCACAGATAAGAATAAAAATTCCCATTTCGCAATGCAATATTCTTCCTTAAACTTTTTGAATTGCTAATTTTAATTGCGCATTGTGAATTTTTGCACACTTGAGGAAGTTGTAATCGTTTGGAACAAACATAACTTTTCCAGTACGTACTTTTATTACATTCACTGCGCACTGGTGGAAACTATAAAATTCACAAACCTGCTTTCGGAAGTGGTCGCTAAACACTTTCGCCAAAGCTATATTAGATTTGCGCAAAGGAACATTTGTTTGCATAAAGGCATAGCTTTTCAGATTGCAAAAGAGTCTTTTCAAAGTAGGTTTAACATATATTTTATACATTTATTAATTTTTCCATTTCACAAGTAATTTATCTGTCATTACAGCATGGGACATAAATACACTATTTATACATACATATGTTATAAAAAGAATGCTCTAAACCCACACTTCATTACACCTTAACACTTCTAATTCTGCAAACCTATGAATGCAGACTTGCAATTTTAAATGAAATCTGCTTGAACTTATTGTTTCCTGCCTCTTTCACTTAATCACCCATCTACCATTTTCTTCTGTCTATATATTCTGGCTATCTTTCTCTGATTTGTTCCAACCTACTGAGCTGTCTCTCTTCACACACTTCTCTTTTGCCTTAAATTTGCCTTCTCTCTCTTTTTCTTGCGATGCTGCGCTGTCTTAGTTATTTTAATAGTGTGAAAGTTATAAAAACAAACCAGAAACTGTATACGTTGCTTGGAGTAGTCTCAATAATTAATAATGTAAACTGCTGAATATTTTCCTAGATGACCTAATGGAGGCTTCTATTTGCTATACTGCTTCCATGGTACTTGGTTTTAGCAATGACAGGCATCGGTGTCAGCCCAGCTTAAGTGGCACACAAGGCACACCCTTCTGCCCCTGAGTGCCCACCACCACAGCGAAGTGAAGTTTCAAGTGGGGAGGTGGTGGGTTGCTAAGAAACATGGGAAAATGCAGGACATGTTTGTCATTGGCGAATTAGGGGTGGGATGAAGAGGTATGTTCCTAGCGCCTGTCCGTTACAGCCGAAACATGCCTCTTCTCTTCTGTCTACTCCTAATTCCAGCCCTAATAGGCATAGAATAAAAGGTTCAGTGTTCCCTTACTTATATTTTAAAATTCTAAAGTCAGCTGGCAAAAGCACTCTCACCCCAGGTTGTATGTTCACAGTGAACTACTTGCACGCAGAACACACAGTCACACTTATTTATACAAATTCTGTCACTATCATTTACATTGACCCCTATTCAATGAGTGCAAGTACCACACATAAAAGCAAACAAATCCATTTTTTAACCCTTTAGCAGTTATACTTGCACATATACTTATTGCTAGGAACACATGCACTTACTCTTAATAACAGGCATTGACACAAATACTTGCACATCCCTCTATATATTACGCAGTGCCAACATTATTTTTTATTCTCATTCCTATGGGTCCACTTGTTTTTCTCAAGTCATGAGTGATTGCTTTAAAATTGCTGGAGAGAGTTATTCCATAACATAAGAGATATCAGATTTGCTTTTGTGGTACAATTTAAGAAGAATCAATAGGAGCTAAGTAGCAACCTTGAAACACATACAAGAGTCTTTGGTACTTAAATGGACATGTGATAGTTTGTTACAGAGATTAATGCTATTTGTCAACTTTATACATTTTTCTGTCTGAGATTTTCCAAACATTTAGTTCTGTTAAGAGAAAAGCAAGGCACAAGAAGGCTAATTTACTACCATATGCCCTAAATTATACCAATAAGGTAGCCCCTAGCACCAATCAGTGATTACATTTGATTATTTTGCTATAGGTAACCACACAAGTGCAATATTACTACATAGTCACTCAATCATACACCGCTTAAAAGAATATTTTTGACACCATTTTAATATTATTTTACAGGTTTGCTTTCTTCCTTCTATTCTATAAATTTGCAAAGAGACATTTTCTTTTTATGAATGGAACATAATTGATGTAAATGCCCCAAGAATAATGATTATATGAAGCCTTATTTTTTAGAAATGTCTGTTACTGGCTAGAATAGCCGCAGGAGAAGTTGGTTTGAAGCTATTATTTTCCTTGCAGCACGTTATTAGATGGACAAGGGAATTAAGAGCTGCATTGACACAGCCTTAATCTAATAATCTGCAGCTATCTGGTTGTTTCCCACTATCAGAAGGGAAAACAATTAATCATATTGTCATGTTTCACTAAGAAGAGGATTATTTTTGGTTTCTGTTTATTTGGGTTTTTTTTCCATGGTTTGTTTTCATATTCAATGTTTTGGTTGAGCAGCCTGCTACATGCTATTAAACATGAGCTGTTGAAGATCTAGATTTTTCTAGACTCATTTGGACTGGATTTGGAGTATTACTAGTGACGTCCCACTTAGCCTTATAGGGATGGGCTCTACATAGAGCTAATTCCTCTTGTGAAATATATTCCCTTCTGGTCCAGAGTCTACAGATCAGAGAGAGATATATGAATAACTATTCTGTAAATGATTGTAGCCACAGGCCATGTGCCATTAGCATGTGTCTTTGCTGACACTTACTGGCATTTGTGGTAAAAAAAAATGATGCTGCCATTAATTCAACTTTAGTCTTAATAGTTAAGCTGTGTCATGTTGAAATATATGCAGCCTTATAGATGAAACATTAATGATTATAAAACAAACAATTCAATTGATATGGACTGGCCCCAAGTTGAGGATGGTTGGGGATGAGGTGAAAGCTAAAAAAGGCTATAAAAATAACATCAATCTTTAATGGTCTTTTGGTGGAGATATAATTTATATTGCATATGTAATGTATATTTTACTGTAACTAGTGATGGGCAAATTTATTCGCCAGGCGTGAATTTGCAGTGAATTTGCCAATTTTGCCACTGGCAAATAAAAAAAGTTTTTTCCCCGCCACCCATTTAGACGACAGCGACAATAAACAGACACCGATTCACTTTAATAGGCGCCGACTTCTCGCCAGAGTCAAAATCTTGGCGAAGTTAAACGGGACAAATTTGCCCATTACTACATGTAACTAATCAGCCATGATTAGCCCAAAGAAGCTGAGTTCATGTTCAGAGAAACAGTATCTATCTACAGTATATATCTAATATTATCTAATATATATATATATATATATATATATATATATATATATATATATATATATATATATATATATATATATATATATATATAATTCTGATACCTGGAGTGTGGCTGCAAGTCACACTCTTTAGAAAGTAAGCTCCTCCCAGCAATTTGAAATAGAGAACAAGCTAAATAGGAAGAAACTGTCTTCTTTATGACAACAAAGAAGAGCAACTGTAATGTGTCTGGATATACAAGGTTTATATATGATAGCTCCCCTTTTATTTAACCACAGCACTCTTTGTATAGAACAGAGCTGCCTTATCACATAAGCATAACTAATGCATTAAAGCGTAGAAAATGGAAGCAACGTTTTTAGCATTCCAATGCAGCTTACAATTGATACTGTTTAATTAAGGGGAGAGAGAAATGAAACAAAAGAGTAGAATTCATTCCACTCACACAACTTATCATCATGTTTTGTTTTGGCTTAGGGTTTTAAGTACTGTAATTAAAGATTAACACTATAAAAGAAAAAAAAGAAAAAAACGTTGTTTTGTCAGTCATTCTAATTATACCATGGTTGCACTGTTTGATATATATATATGAAAATGTGCATAGCAAATAATTGTATTTGAATCATTATGCAATAAAATATCTGCTATATAGCTCTATAAAGCAACCCTTTACAAATCTAAGTATAACATAAAATTAATATTATTAATTTAACATTAATGTACGTTGTATTAAGGATAAGGAAAAGTAAATGCACTGGATATGGCAATCTGGAACCACCCAGGGTGCAAACAGTAAACTTTGACAATTGATTGGAAATAAGAAGAGCAAAGATTAACAATTATATTCACGTGGACGGGGTATGCATAACATATTGACCACATCCAATTAATTATAGTTTCCTTGTTTTTTAAGCAAGTAAGTTCAAGCGAGTTTTCTGGGATTGTCATTGATGCACATTAATGCCTGTCCTGTTTACCGTTCATACCATGTACACACGTCGGGGACAATTAACCTGCCTATAATGCCATGCAAACCCTCCCCCAGGGAAGACACATCTGCAATGGCTCCCAGGGCACTGTTAAAATCTGCACCCATCCATGTTTTACAAGTCCCCTTCTGCCAACATCTCCCACACCAGCAGCCTAAAGGAGGAAAAACTGGCTCTCTAGCACACACAGAGCCGGAGAACAAAACAGGGCCTACCTCCTCGACAGTAGCCGGGGACTCGAGTAGTAGAGGTACATGGGACCGAGCTGGGGCCTGAACTGCAGGGCAGACTGCTGGCCTGGTGACGTGGGGCACCTCGGGGGAGACTGTGGGCCTAGTGGCGGACAAGATAGCGGAGTGACAGTAGATTGCAGTGGCTTCTCCGGATCACAAGGTGCTTTCTTTTTTTTGTGGTTTTTGTGCTTTTTTTACTTTGTTTTTTGTGAAGCTATGGATGTCAGAACAACTAAGGTCCAGGTCTATAATTGCCAGACACTCCTTCGGTACAGCAATCATGCATATCTTACGATAAATGATGGCTTATTGCACACAGTACGGGATCTCTGACCACGGTCTCGTCTGGGGCCAATGGCGGGAGGAGAAGCACTCGGAAACAGTGTTTGAGGACGCTGAAGCGCGGAAAGCAAGCAGGAGTCCGTGCTAGACTAAGAACTAACCCCAGCCGACCCACTCTCCCATCCATACTACTATCTAACGTCTGCTCCATAGAAAATAAAATGGACTACATTCGACTCCAGCAAACTACCCAGCGTGAATTCAGAGACTGCTGCATGTTCGTATTCACAGAGAAGTGGCTCACGAAAGAGTCCCGGATGCCGCCATTCAGCTGGATGGCCTAGTTGCGGTTCGAGCTGACAGAGTTGCTGCTCTGAGCGGTAAGAATCGCGGTGGTGGTCTGTGTGTTTACATCAACACGAAATGGTGCAGGAACTCTGTGCTTGTGTCGAGCTACTGCTCACCGCTGGTGGAGTTTGTTGTTGTGAAGTGCAGACACTTTTATTTACAGGGACATACAGCGCTATCACGGACATACAAAACACTCACCCAGATGGACTGATTATCATTGCTGGAGATTTTAACCATGCGAATCTCAGGTCATTGCTCCCTAAATTACATTAGCATGTGGAATTTACTACGAGAGGGCCAAACATGCTGGATCAGGTTTACACAAACATTTCCAGTGCCTACCGAGCAGAGCCCCACCCACACTTCGGATACTCAAACCATATCTCTGTTATGCTAATTCCAGCATACAGACCACTCGTCAGGCACTCTAAACCGGTTCTGAAGCAAGTGAAAACATGGCCAACAGGAGCCATGACTGCTCTTCAGGACTGTTTTGAGTGCACTGACTGGAACATGTTTAGGGAGGCTGCAACCTACAGTGACTATATCAACTTGGATGTAATCAGCTACATCACAAAGTGCATTGATGTCACTGTCTCCAAGTGCAACACTACACACCTCAACCAGAAGCCGTGGTTAACTGGAGAGGTATGTGTGTTACTGAGGGCCCGAGACTCTGCTTTCAGGGAAGGTGACAAAGTCACCCTGAGAACAGCCAAACTTTCCTGAGAGTAGCTAAGTGCGCATACACTCTGAGAATACACAGCTTCTTCCAGGAGAATGGTGACACACGGCACATGTGGCAGGGCATCCAGGCTATCACAAACTACAGGTCAACACCATCTGCCTGTGACAGTGACGCCTCCATTGCAGATGCACTGAACGACTTCTATGCACGGTTTGAAGCACATAACAACACAGGAATGAGGAAGACCATCACTCTGCCTAGTGACCAGGCACTGCGTATGACAGTGGCTGACATGAGGATGACTCTGGAAAGAGAATACCCATGGAAGGCTGCAATATCCCTGGCAGAGTGCTAAGAGAATGTGCAGATCAGCTGGCAGATGTTTTCACTGACATCTTTAACATCTCCCTGAACACCTACACTGTCCCAAAGTGCTTCAAAACCACCACCAGTGTCCCAGTGCTTGAAGAAATCATCAGTGTCCTGCCTCAATGACTACCGTCCTGTGGCACTCACCCCCATCATCATGAAGTGTTTTGAGAAGCTTGTCAAGGAACACATCAAAACCCTGCTGCCACCAGCACTGGACCCCTACAGTTCGCATACCGTCAAAATCGCTCAACAGACGATGCAATCGCCACCATCTTCCATCTGGCCCTCTCTCATCTGGACAAAAAAAGACACCTATGTTCGAATGTTCATAGACTTCAGTTCAGCATTCAACACTATCATTCCTCAGCATCTGATAGAAAAGCTGAGGCTGCTTGGACTGAACACCTCCCTCTGCAGTTGGGTTCTGGACTTCCTGCCCGACAGACCTCAGTCAGTCAGGATTGGAAACATCATCTCCAGAACCACCACACTGAGTACCGGAGCCCCTCAAGGCTGTGTGCTTAGTCCTCTACTGTTCAATCTGCTGACACATGACTGTGCAGCCACGCACCGCACAAATCACATCATAAAGTTGATGATGGTTGGTCTCATCAGTGATAATGACGATTCAACATACAGAGAGGAGGTGCAGCGGTTAATAGACTGGTGCAGAGCCAACAACCTATCTCTCAATATAGACAAAACAAAGGAGATGGTTGTTGACTTTAGGAAGACAAGGAGTGACCACCTGCCACTGTACATGGACGGCTCTAATGTGGATATCATCAAAAGCACCAAATTCCTTGGTGTCCACCTGGCGGAGAACCTCATCTGGTCCCACAACACCAGCTACTTAGCCAAGAAAGCCTAATAGCGCCTCTACTTCCTGCACAAGCTGAGGAAATCCCATCTCCCACCATCCATACTCAAAACCTTCTACAGAGGGACTATCGAGAGCATCCTGAGCAGCTGTATCACTGTCTGGGCTGGGAACTGCACTGTCATGGAGCGCAAGACCCTACAGAGTATAGTGAAGACAGCATAGAAGATCATAGGTGTCTCTCTACCTTCCATCACGGACATTTACACCACTCGCTGCATCCATAAAGCCACCAGCATTGTGGCTGATCCAACACACCCCTCACCCTCACAGTTCACACTCCTGCCATCTAGAAAAAGGTACTGAAGCATTAGGGCCCTCACTACCAGACTGTGTAACAGTTTCTTCCCCCAAGCCATAAGGCTCCTGAATACTAGGGACCGGACGGATCTCTCTCACACTCCATCTGACTTTATTGTATAAATAAATAGCCATTGGATACAATTGTTCTCTTTGAGCACATCTGCACTTTATCATGTTCTTTATCATGTTCTTACTACTATCATATCACAATGATACACCCATCATGTCTGACGTTTAGCATTATTTACTTAACATATTACATCTGCTGAGTGTGCACTGTCTTGTCCTGTCCCTGCACTGTGCTGTCCTGTCTTGCAGGATTTGCATATTTTTGCACTTGCGCTTTTTGTCTGTTGTCTGGTACATCTATGTTGTGTGTAGCACCATGGTCCTAGAGGAACATTGTTTAGTTTCACTGTGTACTGTACAAACGTATATGGATAAAATGACAATAAACTCACTCTTGACACTTGATTTGACTCTCTCTATATACTTTTGCAGGCAGATTCACTAAAGGGCCAATTGTCGTCAGCGACCGATTCGCAACACATCGCATCACTTCGCCAGGCGCAAATTGGCTTCCACTACGCTAATTCACTAATATGTGTTGTGCCCTGGGTGCCAAGAGCTGGTGACTTTTCCCTAGCATTACTTCGGCAGTGCGAGCATTTCATAGCAAAGATACGCTAGTGTTCTTTTGTGCCTAGCGAAAATTTGCTAGTGATCTTGCACTTTGAATATGGCGGGTATTTTAAAGTTTTAAAGATGTCCAGGGAACCTTAATAAAGACAAGAGAATTTATATAATTCCCTATACATGAGCCCACTGTAAAATTAATGTTCCATATGTTATGAAATGTCTGGAGAAAGCCGGTTACCCTAAAAAAGTTTAAGTCCAGACTTTTGCAGGCAATTCTGCTTCAGAAAAGGTCGGCAGCGTTTTTGGAACTTTAATGCATTTTCGGCACACAGGATATGATGTAAGTGACAGAAGATTGAGGAAGATCTAGCTTCTTTTTAGTACTTTACCTGGTCTGAGGTGGCAAAGTCAACTCTGGCTAAAAAGGTAACGTTCAGTAAAATCCCCACTTTACTGAATTACGGAGTAACGACCTTTCACCAGGGTGAAAAGTCACCTGGCGATTAGAGTACGGTCGAACACTATTGACAGTCTCTTTCGCTAGCGAATTGACGCCTGTGCCTGTTGGTGAATTGGTGATGTCGATGCGGATGGTAACGATGGCGAAAAGTTGCTAGCATTAGCCACGTCGTCCTTTAGTGAATCTGCCCCTTGGGGTGTGGAAGATATTTCCTAGTTGGGAGTGAATCCAAGAGCTGGCAGCGAGGCAGCAGTGGTAACCCTTGCACCACTATGTGCTCTAATATAAAATATGTCCTGTGTGTGTTAATGCAAGTAATGAATCAGGCAGGGACACATTTGAATGACGGGCAATCTCCGTAAATCAACATGGAATTTGTTAAGAGTGTATAAATAAAAGAAAATAATAATTGTTACCTTATGCATAGACCTGAGTAATATTTATGAATATACTCATTGATTCTTAATATCTATTTAACATATTTACTTGAGGAGAATAATTTATTGCACATGACAATCTAGTTTAATTACTTTTCTTTGAAGTATTACTGAATTATTACAGTTTTATTCCTTGTCTAATTAAACATATGGAACTTGGCTCTCCTCGAAATCATCTCCCTACATGCCTATGCAAATGCTACACATGTCGTATGCGCATTGAGCATTTGTGCAGGCCTTCACCCCCTTTTTACTAATTTATTCTTTAACAGTAGGAAATTACACTAAAGGCTGCATCCATGTCCAATGAGACATGGTTAAAGCTCCTTTTCTTCCTTGCATGCCTAAGAGACCAGCAAACCATTGCTGATCAATTTTTTGCAGATTCACTATCAGTAAAGAAGGTGAAGAAATATGCCCTGCAACATAATATTGCAATATAATATTATTTTTGTGTCTTTCAAACTGAAAACATGTTTTTTTTTTATATGTAGTGCCTGTACTATTTACTAGTATACATATTATTTGCCCTGTGGTCTTAGAAACTTAGCCTGGACCTGAGTTCACTTAGTAGTTTGACTTTTGCCAAATGTCGTATCATAATCGTAATTCCATTATTGACAACAAATGTTGGAGTTACACCGATCACTCACAACTGTAGTTAGATACATTTGCCATAGTGGACCTTAATTCCACAAGTTTCGGAGAATGTTTCCTAGCGGGCACCTGCAATTAATGTTGACTTCTCAGATTTCTTATTTGTAGGTAAAGAACATGATTGTTTGCATCTGAAAATTGCTCTTCAGACATCGAACTGCGTTTTTAAATGCGCCCTTTTGATTTTCATCATTTCTGTTTATAGTTTTCTGTCACTGAATTATATTTATGGAAACCAATGAACAATAATGATCACATTATCCAGAATGATTATTTGCTGAGAGTAAAAAGACATTGGGAATTTCCTATATTGCTAGAGATACTTAGTAAGAAAAATATTCAGTGCCATATTCTAAATTGCACAAAACCTAAAACACAACTGCAGTGACCATACATTTTTAAGCATGTCTTTCTCTTCTTCTGATGGGGATAATCATTAAGTACGTCTGCAAGGTGTCCATTAATCATTGTCATTGCTGGCTGAGCCGAAGTTCTCATTGGCTGCTCTGAACTAGTCAGGCGCTACGATACAATAAAACCCTGTGGAAATGGTATTTCAGAATTGACTGAAATGAATTAAAAAAAATGAACAAGTTTTTAAAGCCTCAAAAAATAATATTTATAATTGTGTTTGCTTGAATGCTGAACACAAATGATATGTAAAATATGTAAAGTAAGTGTTTTTACTTGGAAGAACTATTAAAAGGCTTGTCTGATTAATTAGGTATATATATATATATATATATATATATATATATATATAATATATAGTTCTAATATGCCTACCAGTAACAAGGCCTCCTTGCTATACTTCCAGAAGTCAATGGGGTGAGCTCTAAGTAACCTACCACATAAACAGTTTATGTCCTTATATATGCAGTATACAGTACATGGCACCACATTTTTGCATATACAGCTGCCTGCTTAGATTCCAAGTGCTCTTAAGGCAGTGCATATTATGATAGCAAATATGTTTACATTGTCTGCCCCCCCCCTCAGTTATGATGTGAAAGATCTTCATTTATTGAAGATAAATACCTGGCAGCAGAGCAGTGTCCATATTCAGAGCAGCACAAGGGTTTTTCTAGATGATGAACACTTTGATTTGATGTTATTGATGGTTCATATAGATAGTAATGGGGTGCTGGGGTCTGTGTTCAATGGGGCTCTTTACAAATTCTATTGTCCCATTTTCACATGAATTATTTGCATATTTATTTAGACAAAATTAAAATTAATCAGCATACTTCAATACTACGGGATAACTGCTTCGAATAATGATTATCACCTATGACTAATGGTTATGACTATATTTTATCAAAATCGTTCTGGCTACCTTTTTTGTTCATTTTACTAAAATTTATTGTCACTGCTAATTACTATACCTGTTTTATGAAAGATTTAACATAACACAAATAAAATAATGGCGATTACACTTTTACTTTTAACACCAATCCCCCCCCCCCAAACCTATTTAAACAGTATAAAATGGGGTCTAACTGTATGCTCAGAAAGGGTGTTTATTCTGATACAAATATCCTTCAGGGCAATGCAACAGAATGTTTTTTGTCTGTACTTCCAATATACCATTAATTGCAATGGTAATGGGAGAACAGTTCACATTTTCATCACTCAGAATTGGTTATGGCCATTTCTTATATGTTCATAAAGCAAAGAGTGCAACAAAGGACAATTGTTTATTATTGGCATAAGAAACAATATCATGCCAAAATATGACACTGTTCATTAGAAAATGAAGAAACAAGCAATAAAGGCAATGACTGCCAGTGATATGCACATTAGTTCTGGTGACAATACAAATAAAAAGATATAAAGATGAGAGAGGAGTGTGTATCAGTCAATCAGTATGCTGTGGCTTCTTAATTTTTATTAATCACCAATTGATGTCAGATATGTTAGTCCATAGTGAACATCCCTATATAGAGTCGTCTGTCGTGAATTAGCGGCAAATTCCTGCGGTAAAAGTTTTGATGCAACAATTTAGACGCTGGCGATGATTAACTGACGCCCATTGACTTTAATGGGTGCTGGCGTCAACTTTGACAAAATCAAAATTTTGTCGCAATTTTTCCGCTGTTTTGAGAATTTTGCGGGAAATTCTCTAAATTCGTGGAGAATTGAAACGGGACAAATTCGCCCATCACTACTGACCACCCTCCTCCCAGTCCCTTGCACCTTCGCTAGCCCCTTTGGTGCCCATCATAATTTTGGTCTCTGATGCTAGCTGTTTTAAACCACAATAACACATTGGGAAGGCCATACAGCAGTTTGACATCTGTTGTGGGCAAGTTATCTGAACATTTGTTAAAAGATTACATTTAAAACTGTGTTCTAGAGAATAGAATTATGAGCAGTAATCAATATGGCTTTATGAAGTATAGGTCATGTCAGACAAATTGAATTCACTTTTTATGATGAGGTTAGTAGAAAATTGAACAGCTGGTTGGAGGATGTGGCATCCCTGCAGCAGTATCTTGACAAACTGGCAATCTAGGAAGCAAATAAGATTCAGTGTAGATAAATGCAAGGTAATGCTACAGGGATGTAAAAGTATACCATTAAAGGGGCTGCATTTGGCAAATCCATTTTGGAGAAGGACCTTGTGGATCATAAACTTGACTATAGCAAGAAATACATTACACTACACAAGGCCAGGGAACCTTAATAAAATTATATAGAGTTCTTATAATGCCCTATACATGTCCACAGTATAATTTAGTTGCCATATGTTATCAAATGTAGGGGGGAAGGTGGGTACCCCAAAAAAAAATTTCGTTCTTTTTCACCCTGTATAAAGCATTTTTTTGGGACTTAGAAAAAATTGAAACTTTTTTTTGAGGAACTCCTATCTACTGTATTGCACTTCGCCTGGTCTGAGGTGGTGAAGGCAAGTCTGGCGCAAGAGGTAACGTTCAGGAAAATCCTCATCTTAGTGAATTAGCGTAGTTACATCCATTCGCCAGTGCGAAAATTGGCCTGGCGTTAGATTGCAAAGTTGCGCCATCTCCTTCGGTATCGAATTTACGTCAGTGCCCGTTAGTAAATTGGCGAAGTGGCAAAATGACGTAACGCTGGCGAATTTTTGCCAGCGTTATCCACTTCGCCCTTTAATAAATTTGCCCCTAAGGGTATTATTTATTAAAGTCCAAATGCTCAAAACAAAAATTTTCTACTATGAAATAAATTTTTGGAGATTTATTGTAAAAAGTCCAAAATCAAAAATGCTCCATCTTCAAGCTGTCGAGGTAGAAGTCAATGGCAGATATTATTGTCTGTGCTGGGTTTCTGATGATAATCCGAACATTTTGTGATTTTCCAACAATTTCACCAAAAATTTGGACTTTTCAGTGTCAAATACAAAAAAATCTGATTTTTCACATGACAGTCCAAAAAAAAATCACAGGTTTTGTTCCACAATTCAAAAAAAAGTTTTCAGTTTTGACTATTATTTTTTTATTGATAAATAAGGGTAAATCGTGGATTCTAGTTTGGTTGGACTTTTTTAATTTAAAAAATCTGAAAAATCCGGATTTTGATAACCCCCAATATATATTTTTTCCAGGATTCAATTTCTGTATTTTTGGAGTGTGGTAGGAAACTGGAGTATCTGGATCAAAACCCACACAAGCACAGGATGTATATAAAAATAAATATAAATAACTGCCTGGCTAGAATCAGTATAAAATAGTATTGCAAGACAGCCGTGTTAATCATGTATTCCTGTGTACTGCCCATATTACCGTATTGCTTAATAAATATGAAGGTTCCAACTAAATACATGTGTTGTTTCAGCCTCAATGTCTATGTTACGAACGGATGCACTTTTATATCATTTTAACAATGATTCTCCAGTAACCAGCATGAATTTCTCCATTGCATTGTGGACCAGTGTTCTTTCTGAACAAAAGCTAAATTGTAACAAAAGGTAACATCTTCAGTATAAAAGAACCGCCAATTCCATACAATTCATTCCTAACACAAAACAGTATTTCCTTGGAGTTGTCTGCTACATCTTGCACTTTTCTGTACTTTATGTAAAACTAAATGTTAAGATGTCAGAAATGTATGGCAATGCGGATTTTAAAAATGCAAGTTAGAGAAACATGGCCCTTTTGTGAACCTGTCTTGCTCTTCACTTCATCATGCTAGAGTTTAACTACTTTCAAATCAATAGAACTAAAATCAATGGCAGTAGTATGCTGACTGCACAAAAGTTTTTGCATAGATCCATAAGATGTGCATTGAAGGTTAGTGTAAAATTTGTTTTTTTAACTGTTGTTTAGAACTTGAGAAATGTAGTGAGCCTCTGAATTTTTCAGAATGCTCTTACCAGAGTTTGGAAGATACAATGTAATGAGTAATGTGATACTAAAATGGATACAGTGAGCCCTGCAATTAAAGACATATAAACATTGTCTAATATAAAAGTCTTCATTTTCATACTTTATTAAACAGAGACCATATTACCCCATTCTCATATTTAGACTTTTATTATTAAATGTAAAATGGTGTTGGCAAAATGAATGGGGCAAAAGTATAGGTGGGCTTACTAGGTATAGCCAGGATTGCATGAGCAGCTCCATGTGTAATTATTAATTATTTATATAGCACCAAAATATTCACTGCTTTGCAGATATTATACATCACATCAGTCCCTGTCCCATTTTGTGGTCCCCTATTACATTCACTTGAGGTCTGAACTAATTCCAAATGTTTAAGCCATATGTGAAAGTTACTGCACCTTAAATAAATATTGGGAGCACCCCACTTTTGCATCAAACAGGTGCAGCCTCCTTTTTAATATTTGCTCATTGGATGTACTTGTGAAAGAAAAGATCAGGGAGGGTACCAAGAAATTCAAAATGGTTTGTATATAGAGACTGAATAACCCTATCGCATTCACCCACACTATGATCAATTTTATCAGGAACCAGTTAACATGACTGTACATTTTTGGACACAACAAATGCTTTGCATCTAGTGTCCTGGCTGGAATCAAACCTAGGATTCCATCACTGCTAACCACTGCATCTCCATGCTTCCCTAGTGTAATCAATAATGGTGTGCACCAAAATCTCTCTCCCCCTTTGGGGTGCACAGTTTATCAGCTACACAGTGAGAAAGAAAGGTATTGTAGAAAGAATGAGAGAGAGAGTTAATGTGCAAAAAAATTAAACTTTAAAAGGGTGTATATCAAATAAGAATTAAATATAGTGTATGCTCTTTATTCATCTTTATTTTGTTGATGTGAGACTAAAAATAGTATTAATATTGAACAGATTCAGCTGATACTGTATATATTCCTTCCCAAAAACCCTATGCCATACATATCCTACTACTTCTTAAATTCGCTAATTGATTTAGACATGTCAAAGCCATATTAAAGTCTTGATTTTGAATAAATTGAAATCCCAAAACGACTTTGCTATGTAAGTAAATTGCTTTCCATAGCTACATTATGCCATGATCAAATAATTGTTGCATGCCTTGGACCCTTGCCTAAAAATATATTTAATTGGAGCTATAGAAGTAGATAGCAATACGTGCTAGGTTATCTAGAGAATTTCCTCAAAATCAATCCCTGGGGCTTAGGTTCAATGAACATAAAGGGAAAAAAGCAGGCATTATGTATATTTAAAATAAGATTACGGAAGAGCTTTAATTGTCAGGAATGATTTTCCATTAACATGCTGAAGAACAAAAGGAAATGTTCGCAGATCTCTTTAGACTAGTGGATTTAAATTAAAACAATATCTGCTTAACACAACGTTCAAGTAGTGACAAATGATACTGCCAATTATAGAACTGTACATACAGTAGGCTTTACATTCATGGATGGTAATTCCAACCTATTAATCAAAGCAATGAATCATTCTTTAGAATTTTCACATACCACTGCTATTGTTTGAAAGGCGGACGAACAGTGTTTAATAGAACAGTGACAGTACTAGATAAGAATAGACACTCAGGTGATCCCATTAATTGTATGGTTGACAGTAATAATAATATGTGCTGGCTCAATGTAAAAAAGACTTGCTGACACTGACAGTAACATGTGCATCTGTCATAAGTTTGTGTGAGTGCATGTGTGTGCTTCCGAGTATAGATAAATACCCATGTATATATATATATATATATATATATATGTATATATATATATGTAGATAGATAGATAGATAGATAGATAGATAGATAGATAGATAGATAGATAGATAGATAGATAGATAGATAGATAGATAGATAGATAGATAGATAGATAGATATTGGACACTGACATTGGACACTAGAATTAATTAAAAAACAATACAAGGGGTATAGTTAGATAGATGATACATAGATAGATGATACATAGATAAATAGATAGATGATAGATAGATAGATAGATAAATTAAAAAAAAAACAAATTAAATGAGCTTAACAAGCTCATACACTTGAACTGTGTTAAATTGTCTGCAGATATCGTATAAAAACCAGTTCTTGACCCCAAAAAAGGGGTTTTTATCTGCTCAAAATATTGGGGAAATGGGAAAATGTAATCCACTTTTATAAAAGGGTAACTCTAATACCAAAGTAAAAACTAAAAAAAAATGGAAAAGCTCAACCATTGATATAGCTATCGCTACTAACAAATAATGCTAGAGACATTGCTTTATCCTTCTTCTCTAGGTGCAAAGCCAATCCTAAACTGCAACAACCCAACACAGAAATAATATTCTTAGGTGCTTAAAATAGCTCAATAATTATAGGGATGCCTGTAGCTGTCCCCTGTACACTCTGCAGGTACATTACCAAGCCATGTTTGATTAGGAAAAGCATTTGTTAAATTGCCTGTAAGTATTGAATAATGAATTCCATTTCTGACAAGAGGCTTTGTAGAGAGAGAACTACATTCTACTAATCAGGCAGTCATCACTAGAGACCCAAACTTCAGAATATCATAAGTCATAAATGACAAAACAATTAACAAAAATAAGAACAACAATTCACATTTTTTCATGCAATAATTAAACACACGCACACAAAAAGTGTTCAAACAAAGGAAAAATGATTAGCATTGTTCTGTTTACTTTTATTGCATTCTCCCAGGAGATGACTAATCACACATCACAAGGCATGATACATTAGTGTCGCATTATCCCACCAGTTTTAGAAAAAAGCATAAACAGACATTTTGAGATAACTTTCAAGGTGAGAGTTTTTAGAAGTCACTTGTAACCAAAACAATTATATCCAATATTTGATGTTAGTAAGAGGACAATATAATTCCTTTCTGTAAAAGTATTCTGTTCAGACCATACAAGACTTTTAAGCCTCCTAGATTGTGTGTGGAGGAACAGA
This sequence comes from Xenopus laevis, assembly GCF_017654675.1. Lineage (NCBI taxonomy): Eukaryota > Metazoa > Chordata > Amphibia > Anura > Pipidae > Xenopus > Xenopus laevis. The sequence continues at coordinate 115,535,873 of NC_054372.1, read as the reverse complement.
ATGCATACACCATCTATTTAAACTGACATTAGACCCTTGGACCATTTTAAAGTGATACTGACACTAAAAAACGACTTTTTAAAATATGAATGTACATTAAGATTTACCTATAGGTCATGATTGTTGCTGAGAGGTTTGTTTTTGTAAGTAATTGTTCGTTAAAGTTTCTAAACCTGACTGTTTTGCCAACCTGTCCCATCTCAGCTTATCAGTTAAAGTTTCTAATGCTAACGGACTCCTGCTGCACATATATGGCAGCCCCCTCATAGAGAAACACATGGAGTCACATGTAATGGAAAAGCATCAGGCCAATACTTTATAGCAAAATTATAAGTAGAATGCAAAGCAAATATAATGATAGATGCAAAAAAAAGGTTTAATTTCTGGTGTCAGTGGGGGTCATTTATAAACTTCGCACAGGGCAGATTGGTTCTCAAAGTGAATATATTTGCCCTGCGCATGGTTATATTTATAAAGCTGAATAAGAGGGTGCAAACAGAATTGCACATTTTTTTTTCACAATGCGAATGTCTTTATGAGCTTTTTAAATATTTCACAATTCACAAATTGTGAATCTTTATGCGCACACTCTGAGACTCAATTACGCACACAACTTTGGTGGTGGATAAAATATTCGCAAAACAGTTTTGCAAACTGCGAATTTAAGTTACTGTCAATGCTATTTTCACGCACAACAACCTCGCACATTGGGTGCGCTCGCGCAAACTCCCGTCTCATTTGCGCGCCATTTGCGAAAATTTATTCGCACTGCGAATTCGCAAAAACCGGGCAGAGCAGTGCAATATATTAGCATTCAGGAAAAAACATGCGCAATACAACCATTTGCGAAAAATATGCACTACGCAAACTTTATAAATGACCCCCAGTGTCTCTAGGCCATGACATCTATAATACTATAGTGACTTGCTGTTTTCACCTAGCAAAAACAGCAACATCAGTTAAAATGTATGGTGCTTCATTGTTAATACACTTAATTCACTTTTAAAGTGCTGGTCTCGTAATGATGCTATCACACTTTCATTGCAGATTTTCATCAAACATCTTATTATGCTCAAATATAGGTCAATTTTCGTCAACATAATCAATGCTCAATGCTAGCATGGCTATTCTCCGTACTTAAAAATTTAAATCTCATTCATCCTTACTGGAGCCTGATCCTTAACTGAAGACAATTTTAAATATACATTTATTAAATCTGCTGTGAGTCTGACCTACTATGTTATTGTTCTCTTGCCAATTCTGCCTTTGATCTCCACTGTTAGTTTGCATAATAATTTTCAAGAACATAGATGAAAATAGGACTTACCTCAGTCTCCTTTATTTATATGCTGTATCCTAATCCTGTAACACAAAGAAAACATACATTTATCTGAATTGAAGCATTTTTGCTAGGCACAAACACCAGTGCATATTATAGCGATATTATATTCCAATGAAATACACCTTTTATTGCATTGTCAAAGGGGTGTACTAGATGTTTCCATTAAGCCTACCATATACTTTGATTTATTGCAAGCTTCACTAGTGAGTATACTATGCTTTTCCAGGTTGTATGCAGAATAGCAAGAACAGTGACATATACAACTGAAATACAAACAGAGAATCAGTATGAATTTCTATTCTTTCTTGACAGCAAACAAAAGAGCTAAAGAGCTTATCTCTGCAAAGGCTCTGCTGTTACATATGGCTGAAATAAACAGACCCTCTGTCATTCACCATGGTATCCCTTTGTAATGTGCTAATGGTAATAAGATGGAGGTCTAAATATTTTTACATAAGAAATGCATTGTTGATAAGGTAAAAAAAACGTTGTACTCTTGTGGCAGGCGCACTAATGTTTTGTGGCCATTATACTAGTTCTGGAATATAATGATATATTCCTATAGTATATGATTATACCGCTATATTATTGTTACATTCATTATTGGGCTTTATCTTTAAGAGTCTCATAGACCAAAAACATATAGTAAATATGCTAAATCTGCTAATGAAATTGTGCCATTATTAGCATGCTACTACTGATGCTAGATGTTATGTTTACTGGATATCATTAGGATTCCCATTTTCTTCTGAGCCCTGCTGCTGAAGAATATAATGGCTTTATCTAAATATAAATGATAAGATAATGATAAGAAAATATGCTTGGGCCCATAGATATTTCCAATAATTTAAGGACATTAAGAGAAAAGCAGCCTATATTATATTAACATAGAGATATCACACAATAGCCCTGATGTATAGCAGCTTTACACATTTAATACAATACTTTCAATGTAAAATCTCCTCTTTGAAATGACTATGCGTAACTCAGGACAACGCTAAGTTTTTATGCAAGACATCATTTGGTGCTAGTACAGAAAATAATTGGCTTTGCGGAGAAAGTTGATAAGGAATAAAATAAGATGACTGCCAAAGCAAAACTCTATCTGAAATGACTCTGTCACCAAAGGTTTCTCTAACCTGATCTTCATTTTGGCTTATCGTTTTCAGAAACTGTAAAATGGTTTTAGTGGTCCGACAGCACATCCTCAATTGCATTGGATTGATTTGGTTGCCAAGTGAATGTGGCCTACATTAACCTGCCACAGATATCTAAATATGTTGTTAGAGGTTGACTGGAGAGAAAATTGTCTAAGAAAATTGTCTGAACTCTTATTTTCTTAGCAGCATTTTGACAGTGTATTATGGGGATGGTGAATTCTCTGCTTTTATTTATTTAATTTTTATGTAGAGTAGATAGATGAAAATAATCCTACACATGAAAGGAGTCTGAGCACAGTAGGTAAAAGGCATGTTCAATATTCAACGTGAAATGTCTGTGATTGTTATTGGAATGAATATTATTTTTTGGATATATTTTATAATGGAATGCAGTATATATACATTTATATATATATATATATATATATATATATATATATATATATATATGTATATATATATATATATATATATATATATATATATATATATATATATATATATATATATAACACAAGCAGCCTTTTATACTTTTGTGAATCAGTTCATAAAGGTGGAGATAAAAGATAAAGACTCAACAAACCAGGACCAAACCAAACAGGAAGCTACATAATTGTTCTATTCTTTTTAATTTAAGTGAGTTTTGCAATTTATATGGGATATTCTTTCCCTTTTCTTTTTAAAGATGTTCTGCTCTAAAGGACAACTTAACCAAAAGATCATTTATATCACATTTCCATATACTGTATGTATCAGTAAGCATCTTCCTTTTACCTTAAGCCTCCATTTTGAAATGTCCTGTGTACTTAATCACTGCTTGCCTTTCGTTTGTGAGTGAGCACAGAGGTTCATAAGAGGGATGGACTTTATACCTCAAATTGTAGTGTTTTATTGTATTTGCTTATATTATTAAATAAGCATTTTACTAAAAAGAAAAGGGGTTACTAACAAGAAATAACAAATATTTGTTTTTGGATACTCTGCAGTGAGTATTTACATCTAGATCACTGAATATTGTTGTTATAAATATATACACTTATAATGAATACTGGTAGTATTTATATTACTTTGCTTCCCTTGCAACAATCTGTTGACACTGGTAGAGAGTGGAATCTCATAGGTTAACGTCAGCAAGAAAGATATGACTGATTATATGACTGAAAATAAATTGTGCAATTCAAAGGGCCATCTTTGGCCTCAAATGATGCCATGTGTAATGGTCAACATTTTAGCCTCCTCCTTGTAGCTCGGTGCCTTTTTCAAGGTTACGGGCAATGGCTCTTGGAAAAATGGCAAAACTTTTGCCAGCTTAGTAGGAATTTCCTTCTGTTTCAATTGCCCAAATACTAGATCAGGTAATTATCTAAAACATGCTAATTAGTCTGTGTCCAAACAGCACCTGACCAACAAAGACACCAAAGTCTAGGTGATTATGGCTTAAGACAATGGAGGGACAATGCCCAGCATTTTTCCATCCACCTACCAAGCTGAAAATCATGTGGGGGGGGGTAATGCTGGGGTAAGGAGGGAGGGAAATTCGTAAAGCTCAGAGTCAATTTCTTTCTGGAATTGTGACTCATAGCAACCAATTAGTAATTAGATTGGACAGATCAATAAGACTAAAGCTGGCCATAGATGTTGAGATTTTTAAAAGATCCGATCCTCATCGTGAGACCACGATTATCTCGGAACGATCGTACGATCGTATGAATTGTCCATCAACTAAAAAGACCAATTTGCCAGGAAAACAAAGGGGAGCTGCCTGCTTGGCCCTGCAAACATAGATAGACCGACAAAGATTTTTTAACCTGGCCAATCAATTTCCTGACAGATGTCGGCCGAAAAATCGTAAGATCTATGATCGTTCGAATCCCACTAACCGCACTATAATTTCGAAGGATTGGTTGGAATTCGCTAAAATCAGTCATTCGGGAAGAAAAATCTTAAAGCTGGCCATAGACGCAAAGATCCGATTGTACAAATCCTCGATTCGTATGATTTTCAGACCATTTGTGGAGAGTCCCGACATTTTTCGTCCCATGGAGATCGGTCGTTTGGCTGATCAGCTAGGTTAAAAGATTTCTGTTGGCTGCTGATATCTCTGCATGTATTGCCGATCGGACAATTTTCAGCAGGAGACTGTCACTAGCTTTGTCGGACATAACTTTCGTACGATTGCTGTCAGGGGCAGAACATCAGCTGATCTGTTCTGTTACTACTTTATTTGATCTGAATGGTTAGTGGCAGGTTGGGAGATGGGGGAACAATCGGATCTTTGCATCTATGGCCAGCTTAATAAAAGCAAACTTATGATTGCCATGGGTTAAAACTCCAGAGTAAATTTTCTCCAGTTTTGTGAATCTCCCCTAAGAAAGATAGCACAGCAGTTAATTAATCACTAAAATACAGATATCAAAGCAATTTGCTATTTGAAATTTACACACAAAAAAAGTGAAGCGTCTTCTTAAGCCCACCACATAATAAAGCAATAGTTTTGCCTTTAATGCGCAGTTGATTCATACAATGGAGATAATAAAACCTTTGGAACAGCAAAGATATAGCACATCAAACATTCAGTCTTACACAATCTTATGCAAAGGTATATATAGAGAAAGTTTCCTCAATCTGAGCTCACTATCTATGGTTCCTTTCTCCTTTTAATTAGCTGTAGGAGCTATAGATGCACCACATCTTGGAATATATTGAAACAGGGCACAGTATTCATTTAAATAAATTCAGGAAGAACTTGTGTTAAGGAACAAATTATTAAGCTGTCTATGCTATAACCATGAAAATGGATGGTTGATTCCTAATAAAAAAAGTTAATGAAAAATGTCATTAGTATACATTTTTTCTCTTGTCATTCTTCTTACAGTTCGCATTTTTCCCCATTAATCATTAGTAAGATCAGTAAGATTAAATGAAGGCCCTACGTTCCTAGTGAGTATTGAGTATAGTCGAGAGATAGTACGGAACCTGATTGTTATGAAAGTTGTGAAAGGAACATCTTGAGTATAAAAGAGAGATAAAAGTGACTTCCCATATTATAGAGAACTAATTTCCCATTTTATAGAACTCCGTTTGAAGAATAAGAACAGAACCGTACACAGGAAACAGTTCAGTAGATTTAGTATGCCTTAAATTACTTTTCTGGCAAACCATCAAAAATGTTGACTTCTTAATAAAACAGTTTGGTTAACTAATTTTCAGGAGCTTTGCATATCCCTAATCTTTTATAACTGTGATATCTGAGGGCTACCAATGAGGTTGCATGCATGGATAACTTCTGCAGTTAATATTCCTTTAGAATCCATCTTGAGTACATTTGATCAGTTTAGCATACAGCTGTAGCAAGCTTTAATTATCCAGTACAAAATGTACACATTATAAACCATCCATTTCAGTGGGAAAACAAATTCTGCAGGCAATGCACTGTGCATTACTTGGGGGCAGATTTATTTTGAGGAATAATTCTCTATACATTGCCACATAAAAAACAGTGTATTTTCTTAAAGCTCTTGATAAAGTTGCCATGTATTTTATGCAGCTTTTTACACTGTTTTTTTTGCAAACAGCATAATAAATAGGCCCCTTGGTACTTCTGTTTATCTCAAAATATTTAGAGTTAATAAAGGGCATCATGCCAATTAGTATATTTCAATGACTAGCCCTATATACATAAATAGGGGACCCAAAGCGTTCATTCCCCTACTAGCTCAGGAAGTCATGTCAGTTGGGATGTGTTCCTATAGGCCCAGGGGTAGTGTGAGTAGTGCCTGCCCATGAACCACTATCTCCCTTGATTGTATTAAAGACAGTGTGATAAGCATTGTAGTTGCTCATCTGGGAGAGAGAGGATCATAAATGTAACAATATTCTGCCTAAGAGCAGGTGCATTTATTTAGGCACAGGAATTAAAATGATGCAGGAAGTCATTACAATAAATTTTAATCTTTATCTATAAATACTCACACCTTAAACACAAAATTGTGTTTAACTTAATGTTATACTTCCTAGCCTGGGTTACCAGACCCTCAACAAATAGTACTCCTTTTAGTACATGTACATAATATGGCTCATTTACAGTCGAAAGATGCAGCACTAACTGCAAAAAATGGGTGCAAGGTTCGGGCTGTAGGATGTCATTCACTACATTGCAGGTGCCTATTTGTGCTCCTCTGTACTTGAGCCTTTCTTGAAAATGTTGTCTGCATCTTCTTTGCTGTATAACCCAACCTAAATATGGTCCAGGCATATAGAAGTTTTACCAATATGGATGCAAATTTGCATCCAAATCATGCACCCCACATCCAGTGGAAATTGGCTAATCATTTTGAGGGCCCTGCTAAATTAGGACTACGAAGCCTGGTGATTCCTGGTGGAAGTCTTGTGCACCCTACTTTGCAATTAAAGTGGAATTCTGCGAAACAGTGTTCCCTTAGATTACTGTAAATGAAGTGGATTTTGCACCCTGCACATGGCACTTACTTCATAAATATTAAGCCATAAAAATTAAAAAAAAAAATCAACCCATTCTCTATAGTTGTCATCCTAGTAGTGATCTGAAATACTATAGCAGATGTGTTATTATACCGCTAACCACTCATCCTATGCAAATATTAATCTTTGTAGAAACCCACAAATGCATGCAAATGTAATAATTAAAATAATTAAAATTGCTAAATAAGATGTGCAACGCAATAAAATGTATTCCAAATTGTTTTTGTATTAAATGCTGCTCTTTGTATGGCCCTAGTTTAAGAACTATTCTGCCAACAACATCTGGAGGGTGGCAAGGTGTAAATAGATGAAGCAGTTTATTATACAATGATTAAAATGTAGGGTGCTACAAAACGTTGATGAACAGACAATATAGGGAACAGCAATTTCATATGCTTGGTAACACACAGTCCACTAAGGCCTTTATCCCTATCAAAACGTAAAGAAAGGCTGTGAGATCTCTGTCCTTATAAATGTTATAATTATGAGACTACCAAGCTTATCAAATACTTCAAACTGTTATGAAAGATTATATGTTAATTGAAGACATGCAGAGATGGGGAAAACAGTAGAGTAGATAAATTAATTTTATTAACAAATTTTACTGAATTGCCAAAGCATATTTTAAGATTGTCTCCCTTTCTCTGCATGCCTTTTCCTTCAGAATTAAAATAATTATCATTTTCATAGCTGATGCTTTATAGACTTTCATTTCCATAAACAGTCATCCCATTATAAAGCATCTACTTCATTTCCATTAACTCTCTTTGTATAGTAATCATTTCTAACGGCCTGGTAAATTACCAAACCAGCCTGTGGAGTTACTGTGGAGACTGCAACTGATAGGATATAGATTAAAATGCAATGAAAGACAGTCTATTTTAGTTAAAAGAAAAGTTACCTTTTTTAACTAAAGTATACAATTATTTGGCATTCAGTTCAGTTTTTTCTTTGATTTTTAAAACTTTCCTTACAATGGTATCATATCCATCTAATATTGAGACCATTTGTTTCCATTCACTATGTATTTTCTGACTTTGGCCCTTTGGGGTTTGAAGTTCAGTTAAAGATGAACTAAAGCCATAAAATTACTATAGCTAGAAATGCTGTATATATACCAGCCCTAAAGTTGGGTAGTCTTATTACAGGCCTTCTAAATTGTCCACATGAGCTTACATTCAATGTTTTGAGAGTCAGTGACACTCCCATGCTCAGTATGGCCTGGGCAGCTGATGAGAAGCTAAATTTAGGAGTCCTAGCAAATCAAGCAGAAAATGAGGTTCATATCAATGGGGTGCTATGCGGCATCTTCAGAGGCACAGATCTTCATTGCTAATGGCCTTTGATCGCTTGGAGCTAGATTACCAAAACAGAATGGGAGGAATTCTCAAAATAGGGGACACAGTTCCAAAAATGTTGGTCTCTAAATTGCAAAAATGTTTACAAATTCTGTGGTTGTGTCCCAAATTTTCAAAAGTGTTGAATAAAGAGTACAAAGTTTATTGTTGTTTTGCTTAATCTTCAAAAATGTTAACAATCCAAATAATGTGGGAGCATTTTTTTTTTTTTTTTACTAACAGTGATGAAATTGTGGCGGAAAAAATGACAAACATCAAATTTCGAAGCTGAAAAATCAAAAAATTCTACAGCACAAAGATATCCATGCTTCCATTTAATGACATCATTTATCCACACTTGAGGGCACATTTTGATTAACCCTCGATATTCGAACTTCAAAGTAAAATCCTTCGACTTCGAATATCAAAAGTCGAAGGATTTACCGCATTTCGTTTGATCGAATGATCGAAGGAAAAATCGTTCGATCGAACGATTAAGTCCTTCGAATTGAACGATTCGAAGGATTTTAATCCATCAATCGATTTTCCTTTGATCAAAAAAAGCAAGGAAAGCTTATGGGGACCTTCCCCATAGGCTAACATTGGTGCTTGGTAGGTTTTAGGTGGCGAAGTAGGTAGTCGAAGTTTCTACTTCTACTATCGAATGGTCAAATAGTCAAACGATTTTTAGTTCGAATCGTTCGAGTCGTAGTCGAAGGTCGAAGTAGCCAATTTGATGGTCAAAGTAGCCAAAAAAACCTTCGAAATTCAAAGTATTTTTATTCTAATCCTTCACTCGAGCTTAGTAAATGTGCCCTAGATATATGTTAGAAAATATGTCTATGAATTAGGACATTTTTCTACTTTTTTGACACATTTGTGAAATCCTGCCCCAATATGTGTTAGTTTCTAGCCTATTTTTGAGTTACAGAAGTAAAGGGACATTTTTTTAGGTGCCTTACACTTCAAACCTCTGGAAAGAATGCCAATAGAGTGACGTTGTTTTTTATGTCTTCATAAATGAACACCATATGGACAGAAGTACCCAGGATGTTTTGCATGATGTAAGCCAGAATGAAAAACAAAGTGTCTAAATAACATATAACCTTCACATACATATATCCATCCCATAAAACATAGACATAATGTAAAATGTCTGGAAGCATTGCCCATGCATCATTTATTCATAATATTTTTTCCTAGCAGTAAATTATCCCCTGTTTCAGTCTATCCTTTGTAGTTCAGAAAATTAACAGAGAGTACCAGAAATAAGAAATAAATTTAATGGAATGGTTGTAACCATAACAAAAGCAGAATTTATTTGTCAAAGGCTCATTTTGGAAGGCGCTCTATATATAGCTGAAAACAAAGCATGCAAATACTGTTACAATTGATATAAAAAGATGTCAGTTTATTTGCTGCATGCAATAGTTGGATCCTGTCCATTAGAAAGATGAGACTGAAGTTTCAGCTGAGAGTGTCAAAATATGCCAACGGAGCCACTTTGTTAAACAGATCCAGCTACACTATGTCAGTCTGTCATAAAAATAGAATATTACAATGCAAAGGATATTTGTGTGGGTTGTTAGCATTTCTTACATGTCTAACCGATGACAAATCATGGCATGCCCAGTCATGAGAATACTCATCATGATAACGTTACACGTTGAAATGTTTGGTTTTGGTCTGGGTGAAATGGGGATTATTTATAAATTCTGGAACATCATCAAAAGTTTTTTCCAGCATGACAAGCACAGGCTGTGTAACAGTGACATCACTCACAGTTTTTTCTACTGAAGAGGGAATTGCACAATTTTTGCTTTGCATTTACTTGTGTAATACAGTATCATGTTGAATTTGTTATAGTATAAAAAAATACATTTACAGAATATGTAAATATCTTGGGACCTAAGTTTCTTCCCCTAAAGGCTACAATTTACCAAGCATATAAAATAAAATTTTTGCCATAAATCTGGATACGTGCAGTGCAATGTTCCCTCTAACTTTAATTCTAGGCTATGTGCGAAAAAAAATTGTGTGCACACATTGTATACTTGTGTGCTCAGTTTTTAAAAATGAGGTGCTCAGGTCAGTAGTAATACAACATTTAGAGGCATATTCATAAAAGTTTGAATTTCAAATTCATGTGAGTTTTTTTTAAAACTCTATTAAAATCGAATATAATCAAAATTCGACTGGGGGGTTATTATTATAAAAAAAAGTCAAATATCTAAACTTTGGATGAATTTCATTGACTCGAAAATTTGAATCAAATCCAAATTGAATTAGATTAAACTCTATTTGAGTTTTTTCTCCAAAAAAACCTGAATGACAGGAAGGCTACTAAAATGTCCAAATTCGCTGGACATCTCCCATTGACTTATACATGAACTCGGCAGGTGTGATAAATCTCGAAATATGAATTCGAATTAAAACTCGATTAGAGCTTGGATAATTCACTATTCGAATTTGAGAGTTTTCCCCATAAAAAAAATTGAAATTTTCAATTCGACCCTTAGTAAATCTGTACCATGGTGTTTTCACTCAAAATTCCTTGTGTCCACCAGAATTTGTGTGTGTGCTGCCCTCAAAATTTGTGCACATGCACACGAGCGAATACCTTAGAGGGAACATTGGTCAGGTAACAGCAAGACATTGCCTTGTTAAAACAGAGTAACAATGACCCAGGCTAGCATAGAGAACTGTATATTTAAACAGTATACTGTGGAGAGTAGCATTACCATTTTTCAATGCATTCTGCATAATGTATGAATTTCCAGATATAATGCTGTATACTGCAATAAGAGCACCAATACCAATAATATGTTAGAGTCTGTAGCACAAAGAGCTAAAATATCATTAAGTACCCCAGGACTGCCCCAGTCTCTACTATACATTAGTACTAATGCATACTACTACTTTGATGCAGCATTGAGTTTGACCATTTTTCTTCTCGCTTCACGCTATAAAGAAGTTAAATCTGGAAATTATGGAAATTACTTCAATGGTTCAGGACCAGTGACATTATTTTGTTTACTGTTGGATGAAAAGTTGGAAGCATGAAGACATCATCAATATTTTAATAGTGTGTTGAGTCATTTTACTTCTGAAAAGGAAAAGTTTGGTGATATCCTAATTTGTAGGACATCCAATAAAGATTTCCTAAACTGTAAATTAACTGTAAACTAAACTGTTTTTAAATAAACCTCACTGGTCCTTGTAGTTTTCTGTAAGGTTGAGGCTTGGTTCCCCCCTACCCACACCAATGGGCCCTGCGTCAGTGTGCACAGTAAGTGGGAGGGGGTTTCAAGTTATGTGGAAAGTAGAATAATGTAGTTTTTAAAGGGATTCTGTCATCGGAAAACATGTTTTTTTCAAAACGCATCAGTTAATAGTACTACTCCAGCAGAATTCTGCACTGAAATACATTTCTCAAAAGAGCAAACAGATTTTTTTATATTCAATTTTGAAATCTGACATGGGGCTAGACATTTTGTCATTTTCCCAGCTGCCCCTGGTCATGTGACTTGTGCCTGCACTTTAGGAGAGAAGTGCTTTCTGGCAGGCTGCTGTTTTTCTTTCTCAATGTAACTGTATGTGTCTCAGTGGGACATGGGTTTTTACTATTGAGTGTTGTTCTTAGATCTACCAGGCAGCTGTTTTCTAGTGTTAGGGAGCTGTTATCTGGTTACCTTCCCATTGTTCTTTTGTTTGGCTGCTGGGGGGGAAGGGAGGGGGTGATATCACTCCAACTTGCAGTACGGCAATAAAGATTGATTGAAGTTTATCAGAGCACAAGTCACATGACTTGGGGCAGCTGGGAAATTGACAATATGTCTAGCCCCATGTCGGATTTCAAAATTGAATATAAAAAAATCTGTATGCTCTTTTGAAAAATGGATTTCAATGCAGAATTCTGCTGGAGCAGCACTATTAACTGATTCATTTTGAATAAAAATTTTTTCCCCATGACAGTATCCCTTTAAAGGGGCAATTCTTTCTGCAGACCACTATGTTGTCTAATTTTATCAGCTACCCCATTGTTTTCTTTCTGTTGTTCTGATATGCATGTACAGTACAGTTAACTGAGCAGGAAGCAGTACTGTCCTAACCAGGTGGAATGTAATATTTAAACAAAAGAGGAACTGGCCCCTGTGTTTATAACTGGAGTTTCTAGGGGCTACTTAGAAAATTGTAAGCTCCAGCTTTCTGGACTTTCCTTGCCCTTTAAGTTATATGTGTTTGGGTTATTCAGAAATATGCGTATGCTCACATTGGACAGAATCCAATTAGCAGTCAGCTTTTACACTTCCCGTGTTAAATGTTTGCTCTTTTAATAATTGCTTGTTTTTTATCCCAAGTTAACCCATTTAAAGACTATCCTGAAACTGTGAATCACATTGCTACAAAGTAACAGTGTTTTATTTTACATTAGGTTGGTTTGGTTACATTCAGATCTAGGCAAGGCCATTTACTGTATTTTGATGGAAATTTTAACCTATATCTAGCTGATTAGCCAAGTTTATACACGGATGGGAAGCAATTTTCGCAATTCCTAGATGTCAAGTTGTCAAATATCAAATAGGCAGAGCACTTTTAAAACATGTCTTGCAACGGGGAGTCTTGCATGTAAAAAGGAATTCATGCTGGGTATTTTCTGTCTGCTCAACTGCAAAACGAAATGTAATGCTTCTAAGATATTTTATCGTTTCCATTCTAAATTTGGTGTCTTCTTTTTTTTTTTTGTATGAATTTCATTAAAGAGTGTTCACGGGGGAGTGATTTGCAACAGGCACATTATTTAATTGGTAACTTTAAATGAAAGGCATAAAAACACAGTCTGGAACAATAGCTATCACCAGACTTCATATAAAAAAGCCTTTAATGATGAATTATGGCTCAATATATCTATAACCGTTTTTACATCCAGGTCATGGTATTCAGGGAAGATGCTGGGGCTGCTGCTGCCGGAGGCAACAGCCCAGATACCGCTTCCTCTCTCCCACTCAGAGGTTAAAAATCAGAGTGTCAGAGTGGGTCAAAGGGGGGCAGCGTCGCTAGTGCAATGAGAACAATTTTTTTTGCCATATTTGAAAATTGCCTGTAGACATTTGCAGTGTTAAAATTTTTGTAGCAATTCTGTTTGCACACTCTTATCCAGCTTTATAAATATAACCATATACAGGACAATTATATTCACTGTGCGAACCAATCTGCCCTGATTGAAGTTTATAAATGAGCCCCAAGTTTACATACATATGGCTGAATGTATTTTTTTTGGGAAAGCTTTGTCATCTGTGAGAGATGAAATATTCCGCAGGTGACAATGCGTCCCATGTGACATCCCTTGTAGTGTCTTCTATGGAGAGAGGGAGGTAAGTAAAGATCCATGTGTGACTATAAATTAAGCACAAAAGAAAGAAGGTAAATGCAAAAAAATAAAAATAAGTTGTAATGGGTGCATCTAAAGCATTACAGATTAGTTGTTGGTTATTGTCTAGAGCAGGGGTGCCCAGACTTTGTAACACTGGCATCTACTCTTGACATCTGGCCCCCATCAGGAGATCTTCCTTGATAATGCGCAGTGTCCACGCCCAGTCCGGGTAATTCCCCTCTGTGCTCTCCCTCCCGTGTTCTTCCCCTCTGTGTCTCCCGTCCCGTGTCCTTGCATGGCTCCCTTCCGTGTCCATCCCCTCTGCTCTCATCCCAGCCAACCCTCTCTCGCTTACTTCCGGGACCCAGGTCGCGGTCTACCAGGAACATGAATGGGATCTACTGGTAGACCGCAATCGACATCCTGAGCACCCCTGGTCTAGAAAGATGTATGTTAGCCAAAGGATCTCCTCATTTTATCAATGATTAATGTTTAACATTCCTTATTTCCTACCTCACTTTCTGTGCTTTGGAGAAATAGAGTTTGCTTTGATTTACAAATGATCCAGATGCTTTATAATTACTTGCAGCGAAAACAATGATAAATCCACTCCAGTAAAACAACTGCTAAAATCCATTGACTAGTGAACACAATGCTTACATTTCCCATCTAGTTTTCTTTGGATAAGGTTTATTTTCATTTCTGAGCATAATTTACCTTTAACGAATCACTGACAAAATACTGGGAAGAGATAACCTGACATTTTTCACTCTATAAACTGACTGACTTCATACCATTTTAAACAAACAATTTTTGTTTTTTATCAGCAGGTAAATGAACTGTAGATGAATAAGTTACATGGTGATTTTCACTGTAGGTATTATAATTAGGTAGGAATAGAAGCATCACAATGGGGTGCATTTTAGAAGGCTTTTTGCAGAAACTTAAAAAGCCATGTATTATAACCAGCCACATCTATTAGTGAGAGTGCTTGTGGTGTGCTTTAATGAATCCACTGCTCTGCAAGTACAATAGCTTCATATTCTATCAAAAGTAGCTATAAGGCACTTTTAGTGGAGGGTAGTGATTATGATAGCTCTGTAAAAACAGAAATGTCTGGTTTATACAGTATACTAAATATATTTCAACTGATTTCATAGCATTCAGCTGAATTGATTTCTCAGATGTCCCTAGTTGTCTACCATTCATTTTAATATTTATTTGCAATTTGTTTTCTACTTGTCCCTTTGGTCAGGTTAATTTACATATCTACCTAACCATAAATAGAATTTGTTCAAATGACATATATTGTATATACCGGTTTTTCCTATTGATTTTCAAATTTGAGCAGAAATTAAAGGCCAAAATGATTAATAAGTAAGAGAAAAATCCAGAAAGATGCCTTAATGTCTGTCCATTTAATGGCTTTTTAGCCTCGCAGTAAGTTCTTTAAAGTTAATTTTGCTGTTGCTTACCTTTATGTCAGACAAATATAAGGAGCTGCTATAGATATGGACAGATACTTATTTGTATGAGAATCAGTCCTATGTTTAATCAACATGGTAATTGCTATTGTTTATAAAAATGGGGCTCATTTATAAACTTCACACAGTGAAAATATTTGCCCTGCGCATGGTTATATTTATAAACCTGGATGACAGTGGTGTATTTAATGCACAAACAGAATTGCAATTTTTAATTCGCACTGCAAATGTCCATAAGGGCTTATTAAATATGGTATATTCGCAAATGGCGAACATTTATGCATACACTCTGTGTTTGAGTTATGCCAGAACTTTGGTGGCAGAGAAAATATTTTCAAAACAGTTTTCACAAACTTGCAAATTTACATTACTGTCAATTATATTTTCGCGTAACAACGACCTTGCACAGTTGCAAACACCTATCAAATTTGCGAATATTTTTGTACAACGCAAATTTGCAAAAAAAGGAAAGACGGGCACAGCAGTGCAATATTTCAGCGTTCAGGAAAAAATAGGGGCAATACAACCATTTGCGAATAAATATGCGCTGCGCAAACTTTATAAACGACCCCCAGTATCTTTATAATCCAGCCTGAGCAAGTCACTGAAATGGTTTCTTTTTTATGGCTCTGGAACATAACTCCAAGCCATAGCTATTCCATACTATAAATGCTAAATAGTTAAGTGGTAGTGAGGGGATGATTATTTCCCTGTTGACACTGAAGTGCAACAAAATGCTTGATAATTGTGACAAACGCAAATGTATTTTTTGTCCCTTCCAAAGCCAGTGGTTCAATTACAGCTGTATCCCACTGTGTCGTATTCGGCTTGTAAAATCATGCTGCCTGTATGCTTTCAGCCAGACAGATTGGCATCTGCTGAGGAGTAGCCATGAGCAGTAACCCCTTTGCACTGACATTATTTTCTGTTATACAGAATAACAAGATCAGAACTTGCTGTTTGAGTCTTTTCCATCAGGAGATTTAATGCAACCAAAAAAAATAACATACAGTGTCATGGAGTGCTTGACCTCTTCGGAGATATTGTCAAATTTAGCTGCAGCTGTGATGCATGTCACCCAGTGACTTATCGGCAAGGTTGGTTAACCATGATGGAGACAACCTCATCCATTAAACCAAGCAAGTTGGACAACTGAAGGACACGTTAAGCTATTGCTATTTGAAAATACTGTGTTATGGATTTGAAAACTGAAGATGAACTTATTTTCCATTTTAAGTAGTTAAGTAATGACTGTCCGTGACCATGGATATATGATGAAGCAACTGTTTTTTTTCAGAACACAAACTAAGTCAAGGAAAATATTTTTTGTGTACCTATTAAATAATGTACATGTAACAAACCAACAAGGCTGCTGGATATTGATATTCACTGATGATACGTATATGGCTAATGTCTTTGGGCTTCCTGATCTAGATGATATGTTGTCTCCCATGTTGTATTGGGATTGCCAGTAGATGCTATTCCTCCCTAGTGCTAGTATATCATTGGTTTTTTTTGTTTTTTTAAAGGTTTTTAATTATACATTTGTAACATACAACAACATTAAACAATACAACATTGGTTCTACAAAGTAGTGAATTCTTGTATTCCTGATAATTCCGATATATCTATATTGATTAGAGAGTTCTAAACAGAATATGTGCTGCTGGGTTTAGACCAATATCATTTACAATATGGAAAAGGCATTACTTGGCTGCGAGTATTTTCGGTAGGGACTTTGTGTTCTGAATGAAAATTAGGACTTGTTTCCAAAAATGGTAGCTTTGCCGGCATAGCCATATTAGGTGGAGGTAGTCAGCCTCAGAGACACCACATTTAGGGCAGCGGCAGGATTTACAAATTCCCATATGATCTAGTCGTACGGTGGTCAGTTGGAGCCTATGGATAATTTTAAATTGGATTCATTTGTCTCTTGTGGAGATCAAATAGTCATAGTCTCTACCCGTTGCCTCCTCCTCCCAGTCCTCATCATCTAGCTCTGGTAGGTCTTGATGCCAGACCATGTAAACTGTGGAGAAGGGGGATTGGAGGGTGGAAAGAAGCATGGAGTACAGTGTGACCAACTTTTTAGAGGAATGTTTTCAGAAAGTAGTGCAAAGGGTACTATATTCCCTCGGAACTGCTGCCGAAAGGCCTGCTGGAGTTGCAGGTATGAGAACCAGGGGAGCAACTCTCCAGTTCTGGTGTGCTTTATTTAGTCTCTGGGCAGCAGAGACCAAATGGGGCCACAAACGGTCCTGTGTAATTTGTTGGAAATGGGGTAAATAAAAATTTCCGCATAGCGGCAAACCTGGGTATAGGATTGGAGGTTTCAATTTATACAATTGCAATATCTTCTGCCATGCTTTGTAGGGGGTCACAATAACTGGGTGATCAGTTAGAATATTGGATATGTTACGGAATTTCAATGACTCCATTGAGCTGGCTAGGGTTGCCTGTAGTGGACCGTTAGGGTTAGTGGGATCCCAGGGAATTTGTGCTATGAAGGCCATAGGTAAAGATTTTTCTCTACAGATGTCTCTAACAAAGATAAGGATGCACAGTTAAAAAACACAAGCCCAGGAAAGTCATTGTTGGGAAGTTTCCCTCTAAAAGCTTTGCTCACAACACTCAAAGATTTAAATCTCTCTATATAAATCAAGTGTATCTTTTTTTATTTGCCATCTGTGCCAGAATTAGCATTGTACATAAAATATATCTTGGCTTATGAAAGTTTTACATAAACAGTATCATATAATACAAGGCCAATGGTGTTTTTTGGTCCTTTAGGAAATAAATAGATCAGTAATTATAAGCCTGCTATTGAGCAGAGGAAAGGCATATGCTGTTCTAATGTTTCCACAATGCAGACATCTGCAAGACATTAAAGACATTACATTCCCTTTGCCTTAGAGCAACAAGTACATTTCAGATTAAGAGAATGTTGGCCAGATATGTTCACATAAAGTCTAAATGTATTTAAAGGGACAATGACACTGAAGAGTTCAATATGTCTGTTTTAGTGTGCATTGCAAAGAGACTTTTGTATTTAGCTCAATGTCCTGGTATCACTACTTCACATCTCTTGTGCCATCAACATTGACTTTAAACTGCAAAATCATGTTTAATAATGTCCATTTTTAGGTGGTCTTGGGTAGATAGCAATATAACAGAGTGTTATCACCTTTGGTTAAGCTACAGATAATGCATAATATTAAAATAGTATAATATATATGGAGATTTCAAGTATTCTAGTTATATGGGAGTTTCTTTTTTAATTGTAAAGTCCCAAATGCACATTTTCACTTTACAAACTTCACAATGCTTACAGTTAGTATAATTTCACTGTTCCTAGGGTGGCTGACCCCAGTTGTGTTTTTGAACTCTACATTATGTAGCATTGATTTATAGTGATGGGCGAATTTGGAGCATTTAGCTTTGCCGAAAAATTGTGGGAAATTCGTGAAACGGTGAAAAAATTGTGAAACGGCACCAGCGTCTGTTTTTTGACCGTCCATTTTTTTTTGACGTTGGCGAATTTCTGCTGGCGAATTTTTGCGGCGGTTTTGTTTATTCGTCTGCAGCGAGTTGCGGGAATTCGTCGCAAATTTGCGCCTGCCAAATAAATTCGTCCATCACTATTGATTTATATTAAGGTTTAGCAAAGCTGGCTTTTAGAGTTGTGCATATCCTGTGCTCTTCACTTCTTCATCAACCTTCTTCATCATTCTACCCCAAATAGAAATAAATCAGAGAGGCTTATAAAGAATCAGAATGTGAATCTTTTAAGATGACCTGGAAGAAAAAAAAACAGAACCTGCTGTGCTGGGAATACCATAGACTAATACTTTGAAATGTGTTTGGGAACTTTTAGACTATGTTTCTTTCAGAGCTCTTCTCCTCATCTGTCAGCATCTAAACACACAGTGGCATTAACTATAGAAAATACTTTCCTGCTGGGTTCTTTTCTGAAATGTACTTTGTGTGCATCCATTGTTAAAATGAGAATGAAATCCTTGATAGAAGGCGTTATAGCTCAGAGGCTGCTGTCCTACTCATAAGAACCTGCTTATAATAAGAATCTACTTCTTAAAGAAAAGAATGGTGCACGTTTGAGTTTCTTCATCACAAAACCAACTGTATTTGCCTGCATCAAATATTACCACTGAGAAAACCATTTTTCTTGGTCTATATAACCCTATTTCCATGACTTATTGTACATCTGAGTCCCTAGGATTAAAGGGGAAAATTGTGATAACAATTGTTTTTATTTCAGATTTGTGTTTAATGCTGAACTTGTAAATAATAAATGTGACTTCTTTATATAACATGTACAGCAAAATAAATCCTGCTATGCTAGTAACCTAAAAAGAAACAATAACAAAAAAAAAAAAAAATGATGGTTCCAAATCCCTGACTTTGAATAATGAGGGATTTTTTTCTCAAGATTATTCCTATATTGCAATTATGTTCGGTTGTGGTTGTGGAAGATTATGGGCAACTAAGAGCATCATCATCTGGAATGAGAGAGCTCCCTTCATGCAAAAAAACAGACGCTTTACATAATGACCAAGAGGAGAAGATTAAATATGTCACATGACACAGATATTTTCTAAAACATTTCAAAGGATTACAGGGTTATCATTTTATGTCTCTAAAAAAGGGAATTAATATAATGCTTTTAAAGGGTATGTGAGCATAACAAATAAATGCTGGTGCTATCTATATACAGTATAATGGCTCCAAGCAGATTGTATCTTTATCACAGAATAACAAATGGATGCATGAACATAGATTCCCAAAGACAAACTTTCGCAGTGTATGGGGCTGAGCACAATTGATTTTCTGTAAAGTTTGCATACCATGTTCACTTTTAATCTCTTGAAGGGCGCAAGCATACTAATGGCCTTTTATGTCCATTACTTTCTGTGCATTCCACAACTACCTGTTTGCTTAGGTGTCATATCTTCTGCGCTTGAATACATAGATTAGGGGGAGCATTGCTAATCATTATGCCTTGGCACCTACTCACTACCAGCCACATGATTGCATGTATAGGTCCATCCTCACCCAGGATTTATGTTGATATTTGGCATTTTGCTCAAACTACTAGTCATAAAATGTATGGTGAACTTACACAGGGCATTCCTTCTATCCAAGCTAACACCAACTCTCGTATGGGTTTGATTAATAAACTGGACAACCAGAATATACCTCATTCACTTGTGAGCATTGCTGGTCTACTAATCAGTCCTGGTTCCATTTTATTCTGTTGATGAAAACTAAGCTCAATGTATTTAGTAGCATTTTGTTGACACTATACAAAGAAGTTGGATTCAACAGTATTAATGTTGGAAGTCATTTTTATTCCACATTTTACTTTCAGCTTGACCAGGAAAACAGTTATAGAGGTACAGTACATAGCCTCTAAACCTAAGGGATGATTTCTGTATTCAACCATGGTGTTTTGTCATCATGACTTTTCTCAGGCTAGAAAATATGGCAAAAACCTTATTTGCCACTGACATTGATAAACAATGATTGTTACTGCTTAGTTCATTCCGTTATCCTTCTTTTTCTGACCATTATGTCTGCGGCTAGTCTAGAAAGCTTTAAGATGTTTGTTTTTTTCTTGCAAACTGTCTTAAACAGCTCTTATATGTCATCACAATCCCTCAAGAATTTTGGCCTATCCAACAAGAGCCCATTTTGGTGGTGTTATTTACTGATTAATTTGTCTACAGCTTCATTTTATGAGGGATACATTTTTTTTTTAATACAAAACATTGGTTGGTTGTGCAGATTTGTTTGGATATATTTTGTAAATGATGATATAACTGAAACATAAACAAGATTGCTTAAGACAATTGATTGTGAAAAGTTTCCTCTACAAACATGTCATCCTCTGTATATTTTTGCAGTTCAGAAACTTGTAATGCATTGTCTTGTAATATGTTGCAGAGCACCAAATATTTTATTGAAGCAGAGCAAGTAGGAGCAAGCACAGACATATAACATCCACTCTCAGCGCTGACAGACTTATGCACGGGAGACCATGTGTGGATATCAAAAACAGCTTTATTGAAGCAAGACACAGTGGTGAAACAGTGGTGGGTGAACAGCGAACTGACGCATTTTGTGACCCTGAAAAACCGGGCACTTCCTTTTTCAGGGTCACGAAATGCGTCAGTTCGCTGTTCACCCACCAGTGTTTTACCACTGTGTATTGCTTCAATAAAGCCGTTTTTGATATCTACACATGGTCTCTCCCGTGGATAAGTCTGTCAGCGCTGAGAGTGGATGTTATATGTCTGTGCATTCAAATCTTTGGGTCAAGTGACAGAGATCCCACGATAGCAGCGACGGTAGAGGTGAGACATTGTGTGCGGGTGAGCTCCGCCATTCTTACTTCTCACATATATTTTGGCAAGTAAGAGCAAAAGCAGTGTCAAAAGCAGACAAATATTCTTGTCAAAAATAAGGAATAAGGGAATGGGAATTATTTTTTTCATTGCACATATATATTAACTTATATGATTTTTATTTTGAAAAATATGTTATGGAGAAGCTGTAACTTTCACCTCCAGTAGAACTGTAATGGGACCAATTGTATAGTTTGGAAAAATGGTTTTATCTTCAGGGAATATTTGTGTTCTTTGCAATTTTAGAATTTTCGTTTTATTCACCTACCATGCAGCAAATATATAATGTTTTAATACTGTTGTACAAATAAAATGCTCAAATACAGCAATAGATAATAGTAAGGGGACAGGCAGGAATATGGAACCAGGAACACTGGATTTATGCTCTACTTTTATTATAAACTCCTTTCACAGATGTTTTCATTGACATTCTGTAGATTAAAGCTGAAAGTGCCACATATATGATCGTTGATTAAAAAAATACAATGATGTGTTTTTAATAGAAATCAATTGCACTTTATTATTAGTATTTGATAGTTGACTTAATTTATAGCTGTTGTTTTATTTTTTACTTTGATTTTACAGCCCTCATAAAACATCATCCAAGTATACACCGCACAAAACAATCCACATATGTGCTGCATGTGGGCTAAATTTAGCTTGACTTTTAGATTTTAGTTCCATTCAGCATTTACCAAAACACATCAAAGGGATGCTTCTATGGATAGGTCACTGAAAAAATGAAAACATCAAACATATATTTATACATACATATATAAAGAGCCTGATTCTGACAGTTAGTTGTGTGTGTGATTTGAATATAATGTTCTATACACCACAGGTACTGTAATTAAAGGCATTACGTTTGTCCAAGTCCAGTAATACATAGCAGCCTATAAGTGGTATAATTCTCCATGCCTAAAGTAGTTGCTCACTATGTTGGGCATTGTGCACATAGCTGCAGCAGCAACCATGTGCAAAGTCCAGTTTTGCATCATTGTGTGCTCGATGACATCACGGAATTCGCGGGTTGCGTGTTTTGAAACCACTGGTGCCATCTGTGTTTTGGGTTATGCTTGATATTGCCCTTACTTCCTGTTTCCTGCTTTTTGGCACCAAATAACCCTATGTAAACCTGCTCAGGCAGTCATTCCTTGCCCAAGCTGGTCCTGTCAGATCCTGCTCAAGCCTTATGTGTGTTTCTGATTCTGGTTTTTGACTTTTTGGTCTGCACTTGACTAAGCATCTTGCTGCCCATCCTGCCTGTTCATGACTACTGTTCGTTTGACCCTTGCCTGTACCTTTTTTTGAAACTTCTGACCCCTGAAGTTGGTAGGATCCCTGGTAGTACCACAGCAGAAAGTTCTGGGGCCCCAAAAGGGGGACTAGTGGGGCCATCCCACTTTATGGAAGAGTCATACTGTACCAGCAACCTAACTCCAGGTTCCAGCCTAACTAGTATGTTACAGCAGAGACTTGTGGACATCCTGCATTAGGAAGAGTTTGATTCAAAGATGGAGGGGTGAGGCATGTAGGCTGAATTTCCAATCCTGTGTTCCATGCAAGACCAGATTTCTCCCCTGGGTGCAAGTGCTCCTTGGATGAGCACTTTGGGGTGTGCTCTGGAGGCATTGGTAAATGACACCCTAATATATTCCCCTTAAACAGGTGATCAGTAAATGTTACCTGCTAATGCTATATCTTACTGGTTGATACTGCATGTCATGGATATAATAATTTCTAGTCATGCCCACTAATAATTTTTATGTTGGATGGACCCTAAATATTTGCATATGAATGAGAACTATGTCGGAATGCATTAGTCCTGGTCTGATATACAAATAAAGGTATAGTTTCTAGTCATATAAATACATTTTGGTGTTATGTTTTTATACATAATTATTATATATATAATTATAATTACCAGACCTTTTTATTTCTGAAGACTGAGCTATGCATTCAACCTGGCATGAAGGATAGATTCACAGCAGAAGGAAATAAAGTATAAAACATTTGAAAAAAATATAACAAAAATCGCAATACTCTAACACTATAGGAATGTGTTAGTATCATGTTATTGTTATTCAGCAAAAAGAGGGGAAATCTGTACCTTATACTGCATTTAAATGATGCAGACTGAAAAATAGCAAAGAATGTTCATTTCTCAGTTATAAATAACAAGTTTCCCACAATTTTCAACCTTAACTACAGGACGAATAAAAGTGTTTTTATTTCAGAGGGTGAATAGGACTTTAACTGTCTCCCCCATAGGGATGTTTATTTAAACCTGATACTGCGGTAGGATTTTCCCATGACTAAGCTAAGCAGACTGCATACATGCTCTTTTCCTGGCTACATCTGTGTAACAGCCAAAAGCAATATGAACAATTAGCAATGCATACTGCAAATTGCATACTATACATAAAGATGTTGTGGCAGATGTCAAGAACTCAGATTTCTATGTAAGAATATTACATGGTTCACCTAGCAGGTCTTTAAATGTACAGTAAGACCAATTATTTATGCAAATTACTAAAAAATACGGTACAGAAAGATGAATAGCTCTGTCGAAAATCTGCACTACCTGATTAACTTAATACAAATGACAAACACATTCAAAATGGAGCAATGGAGAGTGGTGTGAAAATGATGAGAATGCCGTATTGGTGAGCTGTAAGTCATGGGTTAGCATATGATTGATGGCAGATATATTATTTGTCAATTACTGACAATCAGCTACGAGCTGTCTTAATGTGTGTTATGTGCTTGGCTACATATAGGGCACATTTCAGGTATGGGATCTGTTATACAGAAACCTGTTTTCCAGAAAGCTCCAAATTACAGTAAATTCATCTCCCACAGACTTCATTTTAATCTAATAATTCAAATTTTTACAAATTATTTTCCTTTTTCAAGGATTAGTTTGTACTTGATCCGAACTAAGATACAATCTATTCTTATTGGAAGCAAAACATTCCTATTGGGTTTGATTAATGTTTCAATTATATTTTAGCAGGTATGGAGACCCAAATTATGGAAATACTCCAAATCTGAAAAACCCCACGTCCTAACATTCTGGAATAATAGTACATGGCCATCAATATATACAATTGGTTGGATAGTCTACAGGCAGATTGGTCGAATACTACGATGGCGAGCCAGTGTATGGCCACTTTTACTCTTATGGAATCCATACCAGGGCAGACATTGGTTATTGATTCAGCATATCTTGACCTGATCATATGATTGTCCTGTATATGGACTGAAGTATATTTAAATTTCAATCAGGCTAGAAACAAACACCTTGAAGACATTGTACATAATACCCTGCATGATATTCATGAGTCATCTTAACACAGATTCCCCGTGTGATCTGATCTGTTGAACTGGTCGATAAACATTTGCATTAGCAGATTTGGCCGACTTTGGTGACCACATTTGACAAGGATCTGCAGCTCTAATGACTTTGCCAAACAATCTTTAGTCACATAGCTGAAAATGCAGACATAAGCCCATTTCAGTAAAGAGGGTATTTCAGACATGCCAAACAATTAGTATCAGAAATTATTCTCTGCTATTAAGCATACCAACTAATGTCTGCTGAAAATAATGGATGCAGTCCATCAGCCAACACTTTTATAAGTAATAAAGCTTTTGCAATAAAAAGTAAAAACACTTTTTTTCAGGCAATAAATAGGGTTTGTAGGTTACAGCATAATATAAGGCACGATCAATCATGCAAAAAGGACGATCCTCCCATTTAGGTACTTAAAAATGGAATTAAAACAATAAATTGTTAGAAATATTGTTACAAGTATCCTAGCTACCATTCACTATAATACAGTTGATCATGAACTATAAACTAATTTCAGAGTAAAAAGACCTTCACAGTGACAACAGCAAAATACTGTGGTATCATATGATGTGAAAGGACTATATTCTGTATGTCATTATTAACGTGTATGTGTAAAATGTCAACATTGCTTTTCAACAGATGTGTGTATACAGTGAACATGCAATGCAAAAATGGTGCTAAATAGAAACAATCTAAAGGTTATGAGACACAATGGGGCAAATTCACTATGCGCCAAAGCGCCTAACGCTAGCATCAATTCGCTAGCGTTGGGCATTTTGGTTACTTCACAAATTCACTAACGGACGCTGGCGTAACTTCGCTAGTGTAACTACACAAATTCACTAACGCGCGCATTGTTCTGAACGCTACCTTTTACGCTAGACTTCCTTTGCCACCTCAGACCAGGTGAAGCGCAATAGAGTAGATTTCTTCAAAAAAAGTTCAAATTTTTTCTAAGTCCCACAAAACGCTGGCGTTTTTTCTATATAATGGGTGATAGGCTGAAAAAGATTGAAAAATTTTTTGGGGCTCCCCTCCTTCCCCCCTACATTTCCTAACTCATGGCAACTTAACTATACAGTGGGCACATGTGTAGGGCAAAATAAAAATTTTATTTGATGTTTTGAAGGTTTCCCAGGCATTTGTAGTGCTGCTACATATTCCTCCATTGAAATTGGCGCCGTCTGCAAATTAACCATCACTAGCGTAACTTTGCTTCGCTTAGCGAATCAACGCTAGCGCAACCTTACGCTACCCCTGCGTACAACTTCGGATTTTAGTGAATTTTGCGGAGCGCTGGTGAAACTACGCCTGATGAAGTGCGGCAAAGTGCGGCGAAGTTACGCCTGGCGCAACTACAAATCTTAGTGAATGTCCCTCAATGTGTGAAGATCAGAGGCAAGATCAGAAGTCAGTAAAGTGAAAGATGTGGCATTGAGCATTGCATTTAGCTGGTGGTAATGAAGTCTAATGTACATTGAAGAACTGCTAAATAAAGTTAAGCTTCTGTAAAGAAGAGTGTTTTAGAGACTATTTTAAATGCAGAGAAACTGGGAGTTGGATGGAATGTCTAATGGAATTCCAGAGTGAGTGCAGCCCTAGCAGTAGGTGTAAGGGTGTAGAAATACTTTATTGCAGGTAGGTTGAAAGAATTGGCAATGAACAGAGTGTGAATAAAAGTACGTTTGTTGCTGACTAAGTGGCATCCCAGAAGGCACAAGAAAGAGCAACAATGGTTTTGGGTAAACAGACAAGGTATCTGTAATCACGGTATTTACATGGTATGGTAGGGGAATGTGGATGTGATGGAAACGGGGTAAGAACTGGGTAAGGTAAGAGCCATGTATGGGGAAGATGACTCTGATTGGCAGTAACAGATTACTGTGATATTTATAGGGCCTCAGTTTATGTGAAGAGGAAGAGTTAACTAGAACCATAGAACAAAAGTTTATGTGTGGCGAGGTAAGATGAGGGAAGTAAAGAGGCTGACGTTTCTATACCATTTTAAATTGTTGGTGGAAGTGACAGAAGTTTTAGTAGCATAAGAATGCAATAAGGAGAAAGAAAGAAATACACATGGATAGAAGTTACAAATGAACAGGTGCAGAAACAGTTGCCTAAGTATTCCAGGTTGTCCAGTGTGGACTACAGACACAAATGAGGAACAAACTGTCTCTTATGCAACACTGCAGATGCCCGAACGTACATATTCTTTTTCGGTCACAAAAATTGCAAAGAACAACTGACTCAAGTAGCTAAATGTTAATATGCCAATGACATACCAATAACTGGCAAAAACTAAGAGCTTGCGTAAGTAATTAGCCTGAATGAAGAGAAAAGATGGAGCAATGGGTATTTCAAGAAAAGATGATTAATTAGTGCAGATCAATTAGTTCTTCTCCTAATGTAAGGTAATATGGAGCAGAGCAAATTCCTTAGTATAATAAGAGAACAGAAATGCAATTTATTAATTTGAATAGAGTCTTTGAGTAAATGGAGAGCAATAACATGGTCAACTGAATTAAAGCAATATCTAAGGCAGGGGTCCCCAACCTTTTTTACTCGTGAGACACATTTAAATGTAAAAAGGAGCAACACAAGCATAAAAAAGTCCATGTCAAAAAGGGCTGTTATTGGCTGTTTGGTAGCCCCTATATTGACTGGTAGCCTACAGGAGACTCTGTTTGGCAGTACACCTGGTTTTTATTCAACTAAAACTTGCCTCCAAGCCTGGAATTAAAAAAAAAAGCACCTGCTTTGAGGCCACTGGGAGCACCATCTAAGGGGTTGGTGAGCAACATGTTGCTCGCGAGCTACTGGTTGGGGATCACTGATTTTAGGTATCGTGGCATACACTGAGCACCATGAGAATAAATTGTTGAGCCATGGCAAAAAAAGCAATAAGAATAGAGAGATATGGTTGGGTAGTAATAGATACCAATGTTACATCTTGTACATACAAAAAAATGCTATGCTCAATATTTATTTGAGCTAACATTTAAGAAAACCAAAGGTGGAGGGAAAAAGAATATAATTTAAAAAGTTGCTTTTTGGCAGTACTATTCTAAGTCATTAATTCATTTTACGGTATCAACGTGCAATTTTAATGATTCACCTGTCTGGAGAAAGTTTTTCTTTCAGATGTAAAATAAACAGATCTACTGATACATAATTCTACCTCTGTTTTCTATTTTTGCATAGAAGCAGTACATCAGGATGCAAATATCACTGAAATTATGCAGGGAT
The DNA here is from genome assembly GCF_017654675.1 of Xenopus laevis. Lineage (NCBI taxonomy): Eukaryota > Metazoa > Chordata > Amphibia > Anura > Pipidae > Xenopus > Xenopus laevis. The sequence continues at coordinate 115,507,653 of NC_054372.1, read as the reverse complement.
CTGCCATTAAATCAGGTTAATTTTGTACATTTGAGGAAGAATTAATATGGATGTGCATTTTCTGCTATTAAGGTACAAATTTGCTTTGACAATTCAGTTGGCTTGAGCCCATATTGCTTTCCATCAGCTGTGCTTTATTATAAATAAGTGTGATGGAGTATGGCACTTGGTTTTATGGGTCTGGTCAAAATATAATTTCTTAATAAATACATTGTAATATGCATTGCAGGTGGCCGCAAGTTTAATGTCCAAATGCAAAATAAGCTCTTGCTCAAACAGTATTTATTTTAGAATGCTATTTCATGTAAATGGCATTTAAATTAAAATCATGTATATTAATTTAGTTGCAATAATTTTGACATTTTGGCAAATAAACATATATAACAGCAATAAAAGTGATATTAAAAAAATTCAAGAAATTAAAATTCTGTCCAAACTACTTTCACTGCAAAAGCTATGATGGGTGTAACCCCAGGAGTAGATTGGGATAAAAATAGCCTTAGTAGCAATAGAAGCAATTACATTAAGGAAAGAGGAAAATGAGCACACCTACCTTTTCTAGGAATATGTATGCAGGAGCGGATTTACATAGCGGGCACCCCTAGGCTCACTAATGTGCATCGCCCCAATCTCCTCGCTTTTATTCTGGAAAATGGGGAATGGCACACTGGCAATTTAAAAAACGATTGCATCTCCGGCGCATCCCCAGTGTTTCTGAACCAATGTGGGTGTGGTTGGACAGCATGCCACTCCCGAAAATCCTGCCACCCTAGGCCTGGGCTTTGGTGGCCTTTCCACAAATCTGGGCCTGTATGTATGTATGTATAGGTAAGGAATCCGTTATCTGGAGACTAATTATACAGAAAGCTTGCCATGGCAATCTCCCATAGACTCCATTTTAATAAGATATTTCTGATTTTTCAAAATGATAATATTAAAACAGTACCTTGGATTTTGATCCCAACTAAGATATAAATAATTCTTATTAGAGGCAAACCAATACTACTGGGTTTATTTAATCATTGTATTATTTTAGTAGACTTTAAGGCATGGAGATCCAAATTACAGAAAAAAAAAATCCCAATGTCCCTAGCATTCTGGATAACAAGTCTACCAGTATAAATTTTTTGTTATAAAGTGCTACTAGGATTTTACAATATAGAAAACTACACACAGGGAAGACATAATCATAAAGTAATAGTAAGTATAAATATACAGCACCAGTGCCATATGGTAAAATACTCAGCGGGAAAAACCCAATAGGTAAAAGATACAGTAGTAGTATAAAGTTTTAGCTTGCAATCTAAGTGCGTGGGTACCATACCGGCAAAAATAGGAGGGCAAATGTGATAAATGTGCACACAAAAAACAAAACAGAAGGTATTGCTTCTGCTGCAAAAGTCAAAGCTGACCCTGTGATGATAGATAAATTATAAAAAGCCTCCAAGTACTCCCACTCCATCTCTAAGGCAAGAGATATGTCTGTGCCGCGGGTGACTTAGCTTATTCAGCATACTAAAACTACAACTAGAGCTGTTTTGAATCGCCTCTCTGATAATGAATTAATAATACACAGATGTTTTGTGAAATTAATGTATGATCCAATCTGTCTTTCTAGTAGCTTTGGGTGGCAGTTCTAAGCAAGGACATTCTTGTGCCTGGAAGAGTGCAGACATGTGCAACTATACTGGCAAAAAAAAACCAGAACTTTCACCGGAAGCAACACAAATGGTTGTTTACTTTAAGGCCTCTGGACGGAAATGTTATTTGTAGGTTTGTGTGTGTGTATGTATATATGTACGTATATTTATATACAGTATGCATACTAGGACAGAAAGGTCGTATGGAGGAAATTCATAGTATTGTAAAAAAGCAATAGGGTATTTCAGCTGGTCTGTACCTGTTGATGACGTACAATGTGTCCCCATAAGTACATTATTTTCAGTTATCAGTTATCAGAAATGGTTGTAAAAGTTGCATATACGGTATGTTAGCAATATGGCACAAGGGAAATTTTGCCAAAGAACAAGGCAACTCTATGACGCACTAAATTTTCAATAAGAGGGCATCACTCACATGTTCCTAAGACATAAGTATTAAGTTCCACAAAGTTGCTCCCTATTGAACTGAATATTAAGCAGCTGCCTTTGGGGAAGGGGGATTGATCTCAGTTGTTCTCTCTCCGTGAGAGGAGCAGGGTGATTAGATTACCTGTGTGCTATTGCCTTAAGCAGCTGCAATGAACTATTCACTTTGCAGAACGATCATCATTGTGGCAGTGAAATGAAACCTAGAATATGTTTGATGCTACTCTATGATTTGTACCTTCTTTTCTTTTTTTTTTTACAAGGTGCACTTTGAAATTGCCTGACTCTTTTGCTTTATGGAACAGGTTGATAAATGGCTTTATTTTTCAGAAAGGTTAGGAACAACAGAGCATCACTTTCCTATGAGAATGCATTTACTGCCAGTTTGTATGACACCTTACAAATGTTAAGCACAGCTTTCATACTTGACCCTATAATTTAAAAAAAAAAAAAAATAAACCCATTGATTAGAAAGACAATGCGCTAAGAAGAAACCTGGGACTATTTAGATACAATCCAAAGTAAATGGCAGTGTTCATATTTTCTTCTGCACAAGCACACAATACGATCCCTGTAGGAAAATGTACCTGGCAAGTACAAGGTTAACTGTTTGGTGACTCAAATACATGAATGAAATAAAATCACACTAAGAGAGTACTTTTCAGAGCATGGATTTAAACAGTAATTAAAGTGAAAAGATACATTCAGGTAGCTCTCACTGAAAAAAGAGGCTAGCAATAAATGGAAAATCAATATATAGATTTTTCTTTGGCTGGGCTCCTTCTTAAAGCAGACAAAATTGATGCCTCATAAAGCTCTTATAAATGATCTCTGATGTGCTCTTTTCATTACTACGGGGCTCTTTATGATGAGGTGACAAATCAAATGCACACTTTGTAAACATTCTCTAATGGTGATTTCAGGTTAATTGGTTCCTTTTTCTGATTATTCAGTTAAGTTAAATAATTGCAGCTTATCCCAGGCAACACCTTCCCTATACAGTAAAGAGTTTCCTTAGGTAGCCCCTGACATGTCCAGTGAGACCATCAAGCAGAATGGATGAATCAATACTTTATGGACCATTTCTCCGTCATAAAAGGAAATGGCATGACGATGTGAATAAATCCAGGCCCTACATTACAAAATGATATTCTAAAATATCTCATTTATTGTATACACAGAGAGGTCAATATTTTCCAAGTGCAGCTCGTGTCATGGAAATGTAAAATATGACTCGGCCATCTAAATAGTCAAATAAAAAATGGATCTACTTATTAAATAATTTAATATAAATATAAAGCAACATTAACAAAATTGGGCACTCTAGGGAGTCCTCAAAAGACAGACGGTCTCAAGACAGACAGTCCTTGAGTCCACCATTTTTATTATTGGTATTCTATACTTTCATGGTAGCAACAGGGCATTCTCTGTCTGATGATTACACCATATAGATTTCTAGTTATTCTTGGCATTAACCACATGAAATAATCTACAAGATTTTGCTGCTAGAAGAAATGCCCTTTATCTTCCAAAATGTCAATGCTAGTGATAACCTAAAGGTCACACCTGAAGCTAATGTTTCTTTCTTAAAATCCTTACACAAGTGACACTTTCCTAATAAACTGTACAATTTCAGTTCAACTTCACTTCCTGCATCCAGTTGTTGGATAGTTATTACTTATAAGGGTACAGCTCATGGGATTGGGAAAGGGAGTCAGCAAACTCCAGCAACACTATGCACATACACATGATATATCATTAAGGTGAATGTGATTCAAAGGGTCATATACTATATGGTTTGCCTGGGTGCTTCTTGCCTTAGATGGCACTTTACCAGCAGCACAGTACTTTTTAATTCCCAGAGCCAAATTGAATTTTGTTTCAACTAGAAATCTGGCTCTTATAGTGTTGAGAGCACAATTGCCCAATAAAAATGAAGTGGGCAGATTCTTTAATACGTTATAAACCAAAAACATGTATATTATACTTTCTTCTATCTTTTAGTTTGTGAGCTTTTGGGCAGGACCCATGATGTTTTGTATGTCTGTATGTTCACATTTATTGTACAGCGTTGCAGAATAGGTTTGCATAAAACACACAATAATAATAATAATAATAATAACGACTAGACTGTGAAACAAGTCTCTCTCTACAGACCTTCCGTGAGCTCAGCTTTAATAAATATGGACAGATTTTGTATGGATTTTGAGCGGAATTTGGTAGTGCTTAGTTTAGTTTTTGCTATGCATGTGTGTCAGTAAATACAGCTGATGGTCCCTCTTATAGAAACTGAAACTTTCACTAACACAAGCCTCATTCTAGCTTCTCTAACATATTCCTCGCCATTAACTCTCTGAATTCTGTCCTTTAGAAGTCTATTGAGGCAATATGCTCTAACGTCCTGCAGTACTGTAAGGACATCTGGTCTGTGCCAATGGATGGGCCTTAGACTCCATTTTATCCAAATAATCCAAATTATTAAAAATGACTTTCTTTTTCTCTGTTATAATAAAACAATACCTTGAACATGATCCAAACTAAGATATAAATTATCCTCATTGGAAGCAGAACCAGCCTATTGGCAGAGCTGTAAACCTTTAATGCTCATTTCTATGGGGGTTTGTGACAGCGCCAAAATATTTTTCTTTTCAGAGGTGATATTGGTGAAAGTGATGTCAATCGCATGCACAGACCTCTCCTGAAGCCAATGATTCCATGATGTGCATGTGCACATCGTTCCACTGACACCAATGAAATGGTCTGCTCTTGCACACATTGAGCAAAATCATGTAAAATCATGAGAAATTGGGGGAATTGGCAGCTCTATATTAGGTTTATTTAATATTTACATGATGTTCTAGTAGAGTTATGGTATGAAGAAGCAAATTACAGAAAAATGCATTATCTAGAAAGCCCTAGGTCCCCAGCATTCTGTATAACAGGTCCCATACCTGTATTACTTTTTAGTGTTGAGACAACATTTATAAATGAACAGAGTAAATAATCAGTGAGAAAACTGGAGTGTGGGTGATCCTTCAAAATATTCACTGGTTAAGTCATTTCTGCAAAACTGCTGTGGCCAAGGTGGATCCATTTCTCACTTTATATTACTTCTAACTTTTTATAAAACTAAAATGTGAAGTCAATATATCCTTTATTTTTTGCTTCAGCATTAAAGCACTGCATGCCATTTGTTCTTGTTTTGAAAACAATAGAGTTTTTTGCTTGCTGTTCTAATTTTACTTTTGGTATTGATGCTTTTAAATGTGATAAAGACAGTGATATCTATATAAAACCTTTGGTTTAAAAAATTGAAAACTACACAAACCATTATAGCCAATAAGACAATATGGGGGATTGCAATATTGGTCACTAAATATTGTTTGCAATTTGTTCACAATGCGAATAAATGATCACAAAGTGAAATAGTTTTGCCTTTGCAAACACATATTACATCTTGAAGCAGGTGTTAAAGGTTCACAATGCTCAATAAGCTTCATTGCTCTGAAGAATTACATATTTGTACCATGAGATTACAATACTAGCATGCTTTAACAAATTATACAGAGTTATGGCAAGGAAACTTCCATTAAAGAAAATATTTGGTCTACAAACTTTTATTTTATTTTTTCAAAGTAAAACTTTGAACTACTGTATGTTAAAATTTTCTTCAAGTTTAAATTAAAACGTTAATAGGCATAATTTGTTACTGTCATATTATTCTAATTGCCTTTCCAGCAATCATCAATTTATTCTTTCATCTTGTCATTCCACATGATATATCTATTTTACTATTTTAGAACTGTAGTCATAATATAATATTACGATATGAGCACAGAACCACTTCAGACAATATGTTATTATGTTTTTTTGAAATTGGAACTTCCAGAACACTTGATTTAGCAAATTATTAGAAAACAGCTCTTAAAGGGCCACTGTGCCTTCACAAAAACCAAACAATATGGCGGCCAAGGTTATTTACAAATTAGATATAACTAATGATGGACGAATAGATCGGGCAGACACGAATCTGCAGCAAATTTCTGCAATAATTCGCATAACTTGGGCGACAATTCCCTAGTGAAAAATCCGCTGTGTCAAAAACTGTTTTGACATGCGTCAAAGTTGGCGTGCCCATAAAAATCAATTATTCAGAAGCCCATTGACTTTAATGCATTTGGACCAAATAGTCAAAATTATTTTTATGCCCCCATTGACTTCAATGCGTTTCACAAATTTTTCGCCATTTCGAAAATTTTCTGGTGAAGCGAAACGGCACAGCAAAATACATGGAGCAATTCCACCAATGCACTCTCCTCTCGGTATTAAACATAAATATTCACTGAAACAAGAAAAAAGGCAAGCTCCAATATACACTCTGCCAGTCAGGTTAAACAAAATATATTTAATTGACATTTTTACTATGTTTTAATTTTTTGTGCTAGCCAAGCTAAGCTAATATAATCAAATTAAACCATCAAAACAGTTTAACATTTAAAATTTAGTTCCTATTATTCGTATCCATTCAGCTAAATCTAAGTCAGGGTCACACGCTACAGGTAGCGCTAAAATTAAAGTGCAAAAGTAGGGAAGATTGAAGGGGGGCGTTTTCTGTGCTTAGGGTAACCATGATGCTGTGAAATGGAATGAAGGAAGATGTGTGTAGATTAACTGCAGTTTGAACGTGCTATTGAATTATATTGTTTATCAGATCATTTTTGGCTTAATTTGTGGTGGGAACTGGTTAGAATATAAAACCTAATAAAGAGGAAATCTACAGCAAGTGTATCATGAACAACATGTATACTTTACGTTTTAACGCTACACGCGTCTTATTGCTATATTTTATTTTTCATTCCCATGTCCCCAAATCATCTATCGATTAACTCTCCAGTACTGAGCATAAAGCAATGGCATGGAAACATGATTCTTCCCCTTTGAAATCTCAATTAATTACCATTATTTGATCAATCATTTTTTTGTGTTTGATTTTGTGGTTGGTTTCTCTTCATAATTGAGTTTGATGCATTAAATCTCACGGGTCAATATTAAAAAAAAAAACAGCTGCTTTTGAAACTAGTGAATGATACAGATATTTCACAGATATTGTAAGATCAATAACAGCCCAGTCAGTTATACCGTAAATGATGTTAAATGGCACTATTTTTCTTGTTTTATTGTTAAAGGGCTATTTACACATACCTAAATGATTTATCTCGTTCTTCCTGAATGCTAATAAGGCAGGAAGTGGCAGCAAGCCCCTACAAGTGCATATATTTTGCTCTCAGGGCTGGATTACCTTGCTTGACGCCCCTAGGCCTACAGATCCTAGTGCCTGCTTCTATTACTCACGCATGCGGATAATTGCTGGGGAGCTGCAGTTCCCCAGTGCTAACAAGAATGAGACTGGATTGAAAGCTGCCCCTGAAAATTTGTCTCCCTAGGCCCAGGCCTTTGTGGCCTTGCCACAAATCCGGCCTGTTTGCTCTATATTTAAACTTTTTAAAATTTCTTATTCCATGTTACTATATATCTGCAGCACCAAATAACTAATTGGCAATGCATAGTTTCAGATCGTATCAAAGAGAGTTTTTATATTCCTTTTTAATTAGTATGTTTGTTGTTTTCTGTCCATTCATCGGTTTCTTATGCTTAAGTCCCAAAATCAATGTCATGAATTGAATAAACATAGATACTAGGATCTGTATGAATATTCCTGCAGAGTTGCTCCTTTGCCCTAGTAATTTGCTTCACAGGCTTGTGTCATGTGATGGCCATACAGTGCTCTAATACAACTATTTGGATGAAAACTCCCTGAACCAAAAATGTCAAGTGATATTAAATTACAGATATTACCAGGAGTATGCGGGACCTCAAGTTTTCCAAATAAAGGGACATTCCGTAATTTGGATCACCATGCCTTTCATCTGCTAAAATCATTTAAACATTAAGGGGCAGATTTAAGTGTGAATTTAGAACTCACCATAGAAAAACTCGCTCACTTTCTTTTCATTCCTATGGGATTTCTAAAATCATATTGTGATATCCTGCCTAGAATTGAACCAGGGACTGGTGTTTCTGGGCTGTCTGCATTTCCAATGTGCTATGTGAGCAGTCAAGGCCCTGGTTTACTCTTATTGCTTACCATGTTATTGCTAGTAGGCATGGCTTGATTTACATGTTGCCAATTTGATCACAGGTGATCTGTGTAAGCCATTAATCTGCTAATAAAACCCCCTACTCTGCACTGACACATTGCCCAACGTAGATCTATGCTCCATAGTTCCTGGGTGTGATTCTTGTCTGATTTTCTGTTCCTGACCTGGCCTGTTTTTGACCTTGTTGTATTGCTGCCTGGACCGACCCTTGCCAGTTTGACCACTCTTCTGGATCCTGACTTGGTGCAATGTTACTGATTGGTTTTGACTCCAGCCTGTTTATCCTGACTACGCTCCTGACTCCTGATTCTGTACTGCATCTGATTAGTACTGTCCCTGACTGTTTCACATAAGCACTCTCTGTTCCCCGTCCTTCCTGTATATGTTACGGTTTCCTTGCCTGCCTAGAATGGCTGCTATAGGCAGAAGTGTGAGCCGAGACTGGGACCTTGGGGTTTGTTCTGAGTTTTGGAAGACCATATGTGACACGTATTTATCAATGGAGTTCACCATTTAAAAAATATGCTTCTAAAAATTCCATAGCAATGAATAGAAAGTGAGTGAGTTTTTCTGTGGTGCGTTCTAAATTCACACTTTGATAAATATGCCCCTAAAGGAAAGGTTAAATCACTGGGGGGGGATATTGGGTACCATCTAGTGTTAGTAGAAAACTGCACCAACCTAGGGTTCTCCTACGCAAGCATAACAGATGCTCTTTCTGCTTCTTCTATCTTTGTACTGAATGTGCATGGACATTCGGTACAAAGATAGAAGAAATGCCAAACTTTAAGCAGAAAAGTCAGCTTTTTTTTTTTACTCTAGTGCACGTGTGTCAGAGATCTCGATAAACCAAACATTTTAACACATTTTGCATATGTGAGTGCCATCCGATTCCCTTCTTGTACTGGCTCTAATTCAGATGTACCCCATACTGGTGCAGTTTTCTGCTACCCAGCCCAGGGTATCCATTAAGTAATTATAATGGAACACCCCCCATTGATTTAACTTTTCCTAGTGATTTAACTTTTCCTTCTTCTGAAAATAATAGGATTGTTTTATACATACAATATGGTGTATGCAGATTAGTTACCATTAAGTACAAAGGCCTGTTTAATTATTAAAATTTGAATGATTTGCTTAAAATGGGAGATGGCCTTCTTGTAATTTTTAGCTTTCAGGATAATGTTTTTTTTGGATAAGGGATCCTATACCTGTCTTACATAAAAAGCAGCTGATTCGATTTGTAGATGACAAGCCACAAAGCTTAAGCCTTGATGAGGCCCATACAACAGCAGATATTAAATTTTGTTTTTATCCTCGCTGTGCACAATCTCTGTACATAAATTGTAGCCTCTATCAGTGTGCTAAGATAAATCAAATTGTTGTCCTTTTAGTAAAGAGTGGGAGAGGGAGAGAGAGATGAGAATATTAAATACAGGTATTGGATCCAGTATTCCGAAACCAGTTATCCAGAAAGTTCCGAATTATAGAAAGGCCGTCTCCCATAGACTCAATTTTTTCCAAATAAGCCACATTTTTAACAAGTATTTCCTTTTTTTCTGCAATAATAAAACAGTACCTTGTACTTGATCCAAACTAAGATATAGCTAATCCTTATTTGAAGCAGAACCTGCCTATTGGAATTATTAATTTTTACATTAATTTGTATAGACTTAAGCTATGAAGATCCAAACTAAGGAAAGATCTGTTATCCAGAAAACCCCAGGTCCCGAGCATTCTGGATAAGAGGTCCCGTACCTGTACAAGCAAACAGGCAGTGGTAAATATAAAGTTTGAAACAAATGGTCACAGTCAAGGAACAGAACTGCAAATCAATAATAAAGACACCATTAAATGGTAAATAACATTAAAAAGGCAAACCTCTAATTGGGCTCCTTAGAATAACATATGGATTGTAAAGTGCTTTTCCTGGCTTTTTTACACTGTTTGATAAATCTAGGCCTCAAAGCACCCCGGGCATATTCTTATTTGAGTGATACAGCCTTTTCCACTCTACTTGTGTTTTGCTAGAATTGCCTTAAGCAATGCAAGATTTTAGAAGTCACAAGAGAAAACAGAAAAATAAGAACACTTCTTGATTTTGATAAACTGTATAGTTAAGTTGTTTCACAGTGAGTTCTTCATAAGGGCCTACATCATCGGCATTAGCACTTTTTAGCCAAAATGAATAGTTCATTCATTTTGCACAACATTTAAGACTTTGAGAATCAAATCAATAATATTTTGGTACATTACAATGTAAAAGAACACATCTCAGATTAATCTTGTTTGTGATAAAAGCTTACATGAGCATGCCTCCAACTGACTTTAATAGAAACCAACTGTTACAGGGTTTTTTGGTTCAAAAATGTACATACAAGGACTTTTGTACACACAAACATTGTTATTGTATTCACATGTTAGATTTATTTGGTAGAAACATAAGTACTGTGTAACCACATAGCCTTGACTTAATGCAACTGGAGACAATGCACACCTGATTCAATGATGAAAAAGGAGGACAACAGCAAATATATGGTACAAGGAGTGGCAGGCAAATGGTATGTGCAAGTGGCAGGCAAAACAAATCCAAGAAGCAGGTCAGGAGTCAAAACCAGGATGTCAGAGTATGGTGGAATAAGGACAAGGCAGGAACAATCTCCCAACACAAAAAGGAGCTGGGACCTTTGTGCCCTAAATATTCTAGTTAATATGGCTTTTTAGTGGCATACCCACAAACAAAGCAAATGTACCCACTTGTGTATTTTTGGAATATGAAGGAAAGTTTTTGAAAGGGTTTATAAAGAATAAGATACTGGACTTAATAGCAAATCATAATACTATGAGTGTGTGCCAGCATGGTTTTATGCGTAATAGATCTTGCCAGACTAACTTAATTTCTTTTTATGAGAAGGTAAGCAGGGACCTTGATTCTGGGATGGCAGTGGATGTGATTTAATTAGACTTTGCTAAAGCATTTGATAAAGTGCCACACAGAAGGTTACTGGTTAAATTAAGGAAAGTTGGCCTGGAACATAGTATTTGTACCTGGATAGAGAACTGGCTAAAAGATTAAACTAAAGTTGGGAAACTGGGCAGAAAACTGGAAAATGAGGTTCAATGTTGGTAAATGCAAGGTTATGCACTTTGGCAAAAATAATATAAAAGCAAGTATTACACAAAATGGCAGTGTGTTGGGAGTTTCCTTAAATGAGAAGGATCTGGGTTTTTTTATATAACAAGTTTTCTAATTCTGGGCAGTGTCATTCTGTGGCTACTAAAGCAAATAAAGTTCTGTATTGCATAAAAAAGGGCATTAATTTAAGGGATGAAAACATAATTATGCCTCTTTATAGGTCCCTGGTAAGGCCTCATCTGGAGTATGCAGTGCAGTTTTGGACTCCACTCCTTAAGAGGGATATAAATGAGCTGGAGAGAGTGCAGAGACGTGCAACTAAAATAGTAAGAGGGACGGAAGACTTAAATTATAGACTGTCAAGGTTGGGGTTGTTTTCTCTGGAAAAAAGGCACTTGCGATGGGACATGTTTACACTTTACAAGTACATTAGAGGACATTATAGACAAATAGCAGGGGACCATTTTACCCATAAAGTGGATCACTACACCAGAGGCCACCCCTTTAGACTTGAAGAACAGTAGTGTAGGTGGATCTTCACAGTCAGGACAGTGAGGTTGTGGAATGCACTGCCGGGTGATGTTGTGATGGCTGATTCAGTTAATGCCTTTAAGAATGGCTTGGATGATTTTTTGGACAGACATTATATCAAAGGCTATTGTGATACTAAACTCTATAGTTAGTATAGGTATGGGTATATAGAATTTATGTGAAGTAGGGAGGGGTGTGTGTATGGATGCTGGGTTTTCATTTGGAGGGGTTGAACTTAATGGACTTTGTCTTTTTTCAACCCGATTTAACTAAGTAGCTATGTAACTATGTAACCCACTCAAAAGCACTTCTAGCTCTGATTGGAATCAAACCTGCTACCCCAGCAAAGCTTCCAAAGGACGATGGAAACAGCTGTGTATATGTACCGAATAGCTTAAGGGCTGTCAAATACAGCAGCTAAATTGTACAAAAAAGCTTTATGCCAGTATTAGTGAGTAGTAGTATATTTGTGATTATAGGTAATGTTGATGCAATACCTATAATAATAGTAAAATATTATTATACCTTAAAGGAACAGTATAAATCTAAAATAATAAACATAATAATGCACAAATTATAAATGCCAAGGATAAATAGATTGTATACAGTATGAAATACCGGGGTTTACATATACTGAAAGGCAGGTATGTTGATAATATAGAGTGACTTTGAACATTTTTTCATATGGACTTAATTGCCTTAATTGAGTTCCACCCACAACACCCTCCCCCTTCTCCCCCCCCTCCTCACACTATATCACTAGGTGTGGTACAGGTCACATATAGGCTTTCAGAAAGGGCCCAGTGGGGTCCGAAACTTTGCCTTGTATAGATCTACATTTTGGGGCAAATAAATCAACTTTGATGCACTAATCTTCAAGTTTGCGGTGTGCTACTGTGTACCTGGTTTTCTACATGTTCATTGGATCACAGGCGGATAGTCCTTCCACTGTTAAGCACCCTACCCATCAAAAAGGGTTCTTTCTACAGGTAGAAGCTCTTCATATTTGTGTGACAAATAAACATAATAAACACAATAAATAGGACTCGTTGACTTGTTGAAATTACATTCTCCCTATATTTTCTGCCATTATACAGAAAGTACCAGGAAGTGCTAAGGTGTAAACTGGTTTCATGTCCTTGTTTCAGAAATGTTATAGTTAAAGCAATAGGCAAATATGATGTTCAGCATATGCTCTCTTAATTGAGTTTATATTCATGTTATGAAAAAGGGTGAATAGTGTCCCTTTGAGTCTGTTAAAAGTAATTTAAACATTGAATGCACCCAATAGAATGGTTCTGAATTCTACTGTGCACTTAAACAGGTACTGTTATTATTGTAGTAGAGAAAAAGGAAGTACATGAAAATATTTGCTGACTCTTTGAGAGACAACCTTCATGTTATTTAAATTGTTATAATTTGATATCAGGTTTCCAGATATGAGATCCCATACATGTACTGTATAATTTTGTCTGTAATGATGTCTACGACGGTATATTCTCGTACCTTACTAAAACAGTGTGCTTGGTGATAGGAAAAAAGTTATTAAAATGAAATCAGCATCACTGATGAAGAGAAGATTATTTTTTAAATTTAGCTGTAAACCATGGTGTCAGCTTTGGTTATTATCAGCAAACAGTCGGAGACATATGATGAACTGCAGTCTGCCTATGGGCTTTTTAGTAACATGCTTTTTTCTCCCAAGACCCTTTGTATTAATTATTTACAGTCATAATATCCTGATTTCATGTGCAGTCTCTAACTGACTTTACATTGAACAGCCAGACAGGTTTCCAACTGACCTGAAAAGAACTGTGCTTATTTTCTTCTTAAACTATGTTACCCCATGCTATGTCTTCTATATTGTTCACAGCACTATATATAGATCAGATGAAATGAATATTTTTACAATGGTTTGTTGAAATCACCGCAACAATTTTCTTTCCCTGAGTTTCTCTGTGAAAATATGATGGATTGTTCATTATCCGCTATTTGATTTTTCTAAAACTTGACCTCAGGTTGGAAATGAAATAATTCTAGTGAAGGAGCTAGGCTAGAAAGATGGAGAAATCACAAGGTAGCAATTTACTGCAAATAGTACAGGCAATATTGCCAAGTTAGTAAGGCAACCTACTTTGTTATTTTTATTTACTTAAGAGATGTATTGCTGGATATCATTCATCTATTAATTATAGTCGACGTACAGTTATATCTCATCAACAAATACTCATGTATTTTCATTTGGCTCTTTTAAAGGTCATGCAGTCTTTGTTTAGTAGTTCTTTTACTTTTTCAGTTCAAGTCTCACTTAGAGGTCCAACTTTTGGTCATGCCCCCTTTGGTTTATAACAAGGATACACATACAGGAGTCTTTAGTCATCCAGCCTAATTACCTAGAATATCTAAAGCAGAAACTGCATTTTACACAGTTTGGGAACCATTCCTTAAAGGGCACCTGTTAGGTAAAAATGTTATCCCCAACCAAAAGGTGTGGGCTAATAGAGCCTGCATTCCAGTTGGGGATAACAGTAGTTTTTAGGGATGGGGTTTTCTTTAAAAAACAATTGCCCCCCCTGCCAGTGCTATGATACCCACACCGGCAGAGAGATCCCAGTGCGAGCAGCCATGTTGTGTCACTCACTTGTGCATAACGTGCTTTTGGGGTTTACTTAACTTCGAGTGAAGGATTCGAAGTAAAAAAACTTCGAATTTCGAAGTGTTTTTTGGGCTACTTCGACCATCGAATGGGCTAGTTCGACCTTCGACTACGACTACGACTTCGAATCGAAGGATTCGAAGTAAAAATCGTTTAACTATTCGACCATTCGATAGTCGAAGTACTGTCTCTTTACAAAAAACTTCGACCCCCTAGTTCGGCAGATAAAAGCTACCGAAGTCAATGTTAGCCTATGGGGAAGGTCCGCATAGGCTTGCCTAAGTTTTTTTGATCGAAGGATATTCCTTCGATCGTTGGATTCAAATCCTTCGAATCGTTCGATTCAAAGGATTTAATCGTTCGATCGAAGGAATATTCCTTCGATCGTACGATCGCAGAATTTGCGCTAAATCCTTCGACTTCGATATTCGAAGTCGAAGGATTTCAATTCCTAGTCGAATATCGAGGGTTAATTAACCCTCGATATTCGACCCTTGATGAATCGGCCCCTTAATGTTTACATGATTTTCTGGTAGGCTTAAGGTATGAAGATCCGAAATTATGGAAAGATCCGTTATCTGAAAAACCCCAGGTCCCGACCATTCTGGATTACAGGTCCCATACCTATATAAATACCACTGATAGGAAAAATGTGTTCCTCTTAAAATATTTGCCCTATTAAAAAATTCAAACCATCCAAACACTGTTATATTAATACTAATGGAACTGTGACATTTCATAACTCCTACTTTGACGCAAATACAAACCCTGACCAGTCACACTGTGTTAGACTTCACTACTGTTACTGAATATCTTGGAGTGCAAAAGATCAGATAATTAAGTGCAATGAGAAAGCAGATCCCCTTTACTCATTGTACAATGAAAGAAAGGATTGCAAACAGTGGCGTAGCAAGCGTTTGCCGGGCCCCGCTGCCAAAAATCTTGGAAGGGGCCCAATGCGCATAGTAACACAGGCCCCCTCTCAAACCCCGCCCCCACCCAGTTGCTGGAGAGTGCACGTCCGCTCGAGCGGACGCTCACACAAAATTCTCTCTTACAGAGGGTCGGTGGAAGGATTTTAGTGCTGGGTCTGCTTCCTCTTTAGTTACCTGCCGTATTGCAAACACAAAAATACACGATAGTATAGATGTTAAGGATGAACATTTTAGTCAAGTTTGAGCCTTTTGATCAGACCATTCCTACCTAGATTCAAATTGATTCCAGGAAATAAAAGCACTAGTAACTATGTATTTTTTTTTTTACATGAGTTTTTAAAGAGAAGAGACCAATCTTTTCACCTGAAAAATAGTAAGCTGAGATGAGGCAAACCAGGGTCTTTGGGATGTTCAAATTGTGATAAAAAATATTTGTTAATAATACCTGGGTCAAATCAGAGGTTAAACCCTGTACAGCCTGTGTTAACCTTTTGCAACTTTGGCTCCATCTGCTCCATCACCTCTGGAAGGTGCAGAAGGGGTTAAACCCACACCCATCACTTCCAGTTAAATGGAATTCATGTGTTTTGTCTATTAATTCCAGGTCATCTGGAACCACATGCCATAAAGAAGTCTGTTGACATAACACAACTTTTAGCAAAGCTCAGCAAAAAAAACATATTTTTATGTGGACATTTCCTGTAAAACCTTAGTATACCAAAATCAAATACTGCATATATTTTGTGTACTACCAATGGCATAAATAATATTTCTGTGTTATAATTAGACAGCTTCTTGTCACTCAGCCTGGATAATGTGTTCAAAGGAAAAAAGTATTTTTTGTCCCCTACTCAGCTCAAATAATGTGAAGATAATCTTTTATTTGTGAAGTTGGTAATCTGAAGAACTGTCTGGCATTTTAATGAAAAATGAATATTAATTCCCTGGTGTTTTGCAGCCCAGAGGCACGTTTTCAGCCCTCACTATTTCATTTAGTGTTATAGTGTAAGTAATTGACTGAGTCAAGGAGTCAGTGCTCATATAGTAGAATGAGACAGATGCAGCACTCCGTGCTTATGCCTTCAGCTTCATTAAGGGATCTGATAACAAACACTGAAATGAGGAAATTATAGAACCAATTTTGAAGTTGCACCATTTCCACCTCTGCAAACCTATTCTGAGAAATATTATTTCATATAACATTGGTGCTCTGAATAACATTACAGTGCTTTCCCTTTCTCACTCCATCTTCATTCAATAACTGGAATTGAATAGAACATTTAGAAATACACAGTACCATTCATCTTTGAGAGCTGGGCATGTATGGCATATTGCTGCATAACATAATATATTTCTTCTAAATACATTGACACCCAGTGGAGTTTACATTTACACACTAACATTCATAGATTTTAAAGAAATAATGTATGTATGTAATATGCCTACCGGCTGCAAATAGCGTCATTCTTTTTATGCAACAGAATTGCCCTATTTTTTTTTTAATATTGCCTAAAGGCATATATATTCACCAACCTTCTACATCCTATTTTGAAAGAAAAGTAAATGCTAAAAAGTGGCCATTTACGACACACAAGTGAGATGTGCAATGTGCTTTTTCATATGCAATCACCATCTTTTTTTACCCACAGTGCAGGCCAAATGTCATTCATTTTACTCCTTGAAATCACAGTGAGGTCTGCATGCACTTTTTTAGTAGTGCACTGCACTAACTAACGCAGGCAGCTGTGGGGACCCATGATTTACCACCATCATTGGAGGTTCACCTCCTTCAACAGGTGCACTACTCTCAGTTTAGAAAAGGAGGTGGGATGGATCAGGTGGTGCCAAGTGCAAGTAAACACACCATAGGAATGAATAAAAAGTGAGTGAGTTCTTTGTAGTAAGTTCTAATCTCACACTTTGATAAATCTGCCCCTTAATGAATGTACGTCCTCAAATGTCCTTGCAATTGTAAATTTCTCCGTACCCTTTTCTGCAAACTAGGCAATGCTTTCCAGTAGTGATGGGCAAATAAATTTGCCAGACACGTATTTATAGTGAATTTCCAAGTTTTGATGCAAGCAAATTAATTCGCAAAACTCTGGCCACTCCGCCGCATTAAAATAGTTGCACACATAAAAACTGTTGCACATCAAAAAAATTTCGAACGCCCTTTGACTTTAATGCAGTTGGAACAAATGATTGCTCTTAAAAAAATTGTCCCTCGCGTCAAAACTGAGGCTCGTCAACATTATTTTGATGCCCATTTACTTCAATGCGTTCCTGGCACAGGTTTGCCCATCACTACTTTCCAGCCATTACACTGGTATTTGGGTTCTTCAGAGTAGAGTAGATTAGTAGAGTAGAGAGTAGAGTAGTAGAAGAGAGAGTTAATTAGGCACCATCACATCCTTCAGACCATCCTCCAGGTCATCCTTAGCAACAAATCTCACTTTGAAGAACCAAGTAAATCCTCCAGTCATCCATTCATCATTGTGTAATGCACAACATAATTTGAATCAAGTGATCCCACATGGCTGGATCCAAAACATGTTGTGCATTACACAATAAATGGATGACTGGATCATATATTTGGTTCTCCAGAGTAAGAGTTCCTTATCCTTTCCTAATGCAAGAGAGAATAGCGTTCTAAGTAACTTTGAAAGGGTGTTACATCATTCTGTTGACCATGGATATATTTATGTAAATATGTATATGAGAATTATTATATTTACATAGATACAGTATATCATACCTAAAAATTATAGATTGTATTGCCATTATATTTTTATTTAAATGTACAGTAGCATTTCTCTGTTTTCCTTTGTATAATTATGGGAAAAAAATATTTGTGGAAGGAAAAGGGATGGGGTTTGAAGAAGAGTAAAACAGCTCCTCACCTGCAAAAGCTTAACGCATATGTTTAAACAATGTTGGTGTTGCATCATGTTGTGTGTGAGGTTACAAGTGGCAAGTACTACTCTGTGTAGTGTAGAATTACTAACATTTTATTTGAGTGGTTATTGTGGATTCATAACTTGATAGGAATATTTTCTATTAAAAAGTCCCCCAACATATCACGTTTAACATCATGTTAACAAGCTAATAAAACTATAATCACAACCCAGTAAAATGTGCTGTTTATTGAGCATATCAATGAGCCAAAATGTTTTAAATAATTGGGGTGAGATTTCAAAACAGAATGCAGTCACAAGAGAAATGTCCATGAGTGGTATGACACTGCTACTGAATGTATAGTTATATTGAGTAGACACTTTAAATCTATTATCATCTGTCCTCCATCAGTCATTTGAATTCCTGAGGCTTAAGAGATACAGCACAACGGGTTATAATTGTTCCAGCTACAGTGATCAAAATGATGGGGATTGTCATCAGCCACTTTCCACTGTTGAATATGGAAACATCTGCAATTATCAACAAAATATGGACACCAGAGGCCATGTGACATACATTATTTTTTATTTAGCTGCAGATTATAATTTCATAAATAGCCTGCAGACTGGTGCAATATCCCGATCCTCCTGGCATAAGCATACCTCTTCCCCTTTAGCATTTTCTACTACACATAAATGAATAAAATGTTGACTATTACATACTGTAGCTGTTAATGAGAATGTCAGTCTTGCTATATATTCAGAATTGCAAGCAATATTACTGTTACATAAAATGTCTTTAGAAAAATAGATTGTGACAGCTTTTTAGTCTGAGTAAACCTTTGTCTCCTTTTGGGACAGTATCGCGCCTGAAGGCCTGCACCTAAACACATTAGCTGTTGACCCTAATTTATAAACAATTGCTTATACACAGAAGTGTTACTTTTTCTCATTATTGTGAATCCATTTGCACCGCAACAGAAAAAAATGTAACCCACGTTGTTAATCATGTCTGACCTGGTAATTCTCCTGGTAGTGCATTCATTTTAGCACAATTGAGCCATGCAATGTCACTCATTACTGTACGTAGTCTCTGATGGTTACGGTTGAAAACAAAATACTGCTCTACGTTTCAGTAATTTCCTTAGCCCAAATCATAAATGAGAAAGAGACAATCTTTCATTTTTTACAATAAGAAGAACTATTTATTATCAATGGCTGTTAAGGTGCCAACCTAGGGGGTTACATTTTGTGTCCCTTTTCGGTTTGAGATCAATGGCCTCCAGCAGAGTAAAAATCCTCTATACATTCAACTAGATTTAGAATAGATAGAATGACATCTGATCCCTCAAAATGGTAAGGGAGTAACAATTGGCTATTTTGTAAAAAAAAAACATTACAAATGAATAAAATGGATAATGAAGTCTCACCATGGATAAATTGAGATAGCTAAAAGTAAAGAAATAATAATAAACAAACACAGATAAAAATAACAGCCCCTAAGATTTACTTTGTAGGTATTTTAAATAGTATTCTGATGGAATATATTTATATTTTAGATTGGTGCACATCGGTTTATTGTTTCATATAATTTGTTCAATATAGAGGGGCTCTGTATATCAATTAGGGGAATTTTTTGCTGGACACGGGTTTCGCCTGGATTCCCATGTACCATTTTTTCCACCGAAACAGCAGTAAAAATGTTCCAAAAATGGAAAACAAGACTGCAGCAAAAAATATCTATTCACTCCAATGCATTTTTGGCATGAAAAGAAGTGTCTAATGACTCCAATGCATTTTGCCCAAAAAATTGAGGCAACAATTGCCCATTAATTCTTGGTGCTAGAAAAAACACCCAATGGGGTATATTTATCAAAGAGTGAGGTTAAAGATGGACACAGTCTTCTAGTGTGAAATTCTGCCACTCTCCATTCATTTCTATGGAATTTTAAAAGGCGTATTTATCAAAGGATGAACTTTTACTTTCACCCATTGATAAATACTCTTTTAAAAATCCCATAGAAATGGATGGAGAGTGGCTGAATTTCACTCTTTCATAAATATACCCCAATGACTTTATTGCATTTTGTAAATTTCTTCCATTTCATGCACTTTTTTGTGAATTTTTCAGCAGATTTGCTGCTATTTCAACAAGGATTGGAAGCTCCTCTAAATATCCTTATATGAAGCTCCATAACTTCTTTAAAAAAATTGACAGTCACAAAAAAAAAAAATCTAACTTTAAAAAAAGATTTGAAATTGTGAGAAACCATAAGTCATTTTGTAATTCTAAATGCAGTAGATCATTAAGGGGCCGATTCACTAAGGGTCGAATATCGACTAGGATTAAAATATATATCCAACTAGGATTTAAAATCCTTCGATTTCGAAGGATTTAGCGCAGATAGTTCGATCAAACGATAAAATCCTTCGAATCAAACGATTCGAAGGATTTTAATTCAACGATCGAAGGAATATCCTACGATCAAAAAAAGTTAGCCAAGCCTATGGGGACCTTCCCCATAGGCTAACATTGACTTCAGTAGCTTTTAGATGGCGAACTAGGGGGTCGAAGTTTTTTTTTAAAGAGACAGTACTTCGACTATTGAATGGTCGAATAGTCGAACGATTTTTACTACGAATCCTTCGATTCAAAGTCGTACTCGAAGGTCGAAGTAGCCCATTTCGATGGTCGAAGTAGCCCAAAAAAAACTTCGAAATTCGAAGTTTTATACCTTCGAATCCTTCACTCGAAGTTAGTGAATCGGCCCCTAAGTGCTAATACTGTAGGTTGCTATTTTTACTTGACCCTGACAAACTTTGCCCTATTACTGCATACACCTAACAAAATACCCAAAAAGATTGATTTTGCATGTTGGTTGGTTGCAAAATATTTTTCATGCCTACCAATATAGATTTTAGCTTGACTGTTCACGGATATTTTCAATGAAAGGTTTTTCTAAAACGTGTACTGTGAGAACAATTTTCAGAAAGATATAAATAGTTTACAAAGCAGATTTTTATGGTTTCTCTGATGGAACTGAAACCAGGATGTCGGGAACCTTGATTAGCTGTAATCTGTCAGGTTCTGTAAATATTCTGAAATCTCTGCTGACATTTATTAAAGAGCTGTGAATAATATTTAAAATTGTTCATTTTTCATGCCACGCAGAAGGCATTATATGATAGCTGGAACTCGCATAAAGATTGATTTCAGTGATTTAAAATGTTGGCTAATGGTAATTGAACACACATTATACATAACAAAGGCATGGAAGGCAATATGGAAAATATTTATTTATAGATTAAATGGATGTCTTCCCTAGAATAATGTGTATCAGTAACTATTTAGGTTTTTGTTTAAGGAAATGTCAAACAATACAATAGTATTCATCATTTTAACCTGATTTTTACCTGAAAACGCTTTGGTTATGGCAAACATTTTTAAGTTACTGAAAATGTATTTTATGTATTTGTTGGACCATGAGTTTGAATGCTATTCAAGTCATGCTGAAGTGCATAGTAGTGATAAGTGAATCTGCCCCGAAAAATTCGTGAAACGTAAGAAAAAATAGTGAAATGGCTAAAATTATTTGAAATGCATGGGTGTCAAAAATTATTTTTTTACACATGACAAGTTTTTTTCACTCTAAATGCATTAGTCAATGGGCATTCTTGTGGCGTCTTTTTTGTCTCAGTGACTTTTTTGTCTTGGTGACTTTTTTTTTATCTCAGTGACTTTTTTTTATCAAAAAAGTCCATTAAAGTCAATGGGCATTTTTTGTTGCTGCAAAATTTATTGCAGCGGATTATGGCTGCAAAAAAATGCAGATGGCGAAATGCAGAATTTCGTCCGCAAATCCATGCCTGGCAAAAACATTTGCTCATCACTAACACAAACGGGCAGATTTACATAGGGTCGAATATCGAGGGTTAATTAACCCTCGATATTCGACTGCCGAATGTAAATCCTTCGACTTCGAATATCCGCGAAAATATCCGCAAATAGTTCGATTGAACGATCTATCAAACGAACGAACAAACTATTAAATCAAATGAACTATTAAATCCTTCGAATGATTCGATTCGAAGGATCTTAATCCATCGATCGAACGATTTTTCTTCCACCTAAAAATGGTTAGAAAGCCTATGGGGACCTTCGGTAGGTTTTAGGTGGCGAAGTAGGGGGTCGAAGTCTTTTTTAAAGAGACAGTACGTCGACTATCGAATGGTTGAATAGTCGAACGATTTTAGTTCGAATCGTTCGGTTCGAAGTCGTAGTCAAAGGTCGAAGTAGCCAATTCGATGGTCGAAGTAGCCAAAAAAACCATTCGAAATTCAAATTTTTTTTTCTTCTATTCCTTCACTCGAGCTAAGTAAATGAGCCCCATAGTGAATAGCTACATAAGACATAATTAAAGCCCTAAATTAGTTCAGGACTGAAGTGCACAGATCTGGTCTGTAAATTCTTATGGCCAGCAGCCAAAAAATTTCAAACCAGAGCAAGGCACAGTACACAGATTCAGTGGGCACAAGGCAGCCCTGGCCTTACTGCTTGCCATAGGCATTGCCAGTGCTCCCTACATGACATGTAGTTAGGGGGCAGGTGTATCTATGTGCCTCTCCCATCTGTAATGAGTTGGATGAAAATCAGTGCTGTTGGGTGTAGGGTGCTTTGTATTATCTTTCAAAGCCTATTAAGAATTCAGCTTGCATCCATTTTTAAACAGAATCCAGCAATAACATACCATTAACATACAGTATATAATATACAGTATATAATATACAGTATACTTCTTACCACAACCACCAGTATTTAGGAGTATATCAATTTGTACATCATAATGATTGTTTGTTGTAAAACAGTATTCTCATCATGGTTTGGATTTGATGATTTGTACACATTAAAACTGTATTGTACAGATCATGTACTTGTATTTAAAGATTCAAGCGACAAACAATATGAAATCCTGATAGACAGACATGCTCTCTTGTTCTCAGCCATTACTCTCACTAATTTTATTGTCACAGTTACTCTCTGATGTTGTGACATCATGTGACAATGGTAAGCTGATGTATTTTGATTTTAGTCTTTTACAAATTAGATGTTTTCTGCCTTGAGATTTTTCTATATTTACATTAGCTGTTATTTTTCCAGGCACTATAATTCATGTAAAATAATGAAACATTGCAAGTTATAATTTCTAACAACTCATCATTGTATCATAACTGTGTGATTTATGATAGATGCATGTTCTATTTTTTCAGCTTCTTTAAGTAATGGTATAAGCATAGGATTGGCTGGTTGGGAAGGGCCTATGGTCAGTCTCCTTGGGGGATCTCAGATAGCTGACAGCTAACCCATACAGCTGTTCTAGCAGATAAGCACTGTCAAATGACAGAGACATTCAAGCACTATCTGACATCATCATGCCTCTTAGCTCATCAGCAAGTTTACAAAATTGGCTAATAGCAAACGAAGTGAGGATGTTTAGCTAATTGCTCCAACTACAATATGCTGAGATTCTCCTGGGAAGGAATCAAATTCCCATCCTAATTAAACTTCATCACATTACTTTGAAGATTTAAATCTTTGCTGTTTTAGTAGATGCTAGAATTGTTAGAGTCAGCAGAAATCTTTTAAATAATTATTTAAAAAAAAAATTAGGATTTTGTTATTCACATTTTTTTTAACTACATTTAAAAACCACAGTAATCTCCTGATTTTAATAGGGTTAAATTTTGCAAAAAAGTCACCATGACCTAAACGAGACAAAAAAAGTAGCCATAAGAAAAAAACTCCTATTGACTTTAATGCATTTGGACAAAAAGTTGGAGAGTCAATAAAAGTCACCAAGATAAAATTGTCGTTGAGACAAAAAAGTTGCCATAAGAAAAAATGCCCATTGCATTTCGACAAAAAAGTCGCAGACGCCCATTGACTTCATTGCATTTCGCTAATTTTTTTGGAGTTTCGCGAATTTTACAGAGAAATGGGACAGATTTGCTCATCACTATTCACTATCAACTCCAATAAACAGATCTGCAATCCTGGAAAACACATTACAAGCAGGAAGCATTGCAAAAATTAATGCAGAAAAACTGTGTAAAAATATGTGTCAAATAATTGGTGAATTTATCAAGCCTCTTGATAAATAACCCTCTTAATCTATGGACCATCCCTTTGAGGATTGTGCTATCAGTCTATTGATTGACAGCTTTTGCTCCTATCTAAGCGCTTAACTGGTGGGGGTTACTCTTGTTTGCTATGTGCACCTTGCATTCTGGAATTTTTACACTTGATAAAGGGTGCTAGAGGGGCTGTAAACATTCAGTAAAGCGTATGCGAGTATTTTGCTTTCTATTTGTATTGCATGTTGCAAACAGACAAAATCCAAGCAATAAAAGGATGATTGCAGTTTTGGCACACAAAGCACTTGAGCCCTTAACACCTTAACAATTATTTTACTAAAGTTCATGACAGACTTGGTATATTCTCTGCTGCCATTTTTCATCTTATGGAGAAGTTTCTAAACCTGTGCAGCCAGTCATCTGCATTAATGGACACCAGGATGATTTTGGACAAAAAATTTTGGCCCAAAATCCATTTGTAACAAGTGATAACAGGTGGATTCCATTAATCAAATTATAGGAATCACTGTCAGGCTGAAAAATGTTGGCAGATAAAAAGTCCTGTTGTATTATGTTCTTTCTGGAGGCTATGGGCGACTTTGTGACAGTTTGGTTCCCGATGACTTTATCTTTTATGCTTGTTCATTTGCATTCAGTGTCATTGGTTGTGTCCGCACAACTAATGATACCAGACAACACCCTCACCTGCAAGGCCTTGTCCACCTATGTCCAAAGTGCGGCCTGGGGGCCAATTGCGGGCTGTTTTCAAATTTACACCGCCCTTCAGCCTCCATCATGAAATTAATATCCATCATGAGGTCCCCCAGCACAGTGAGATCAGGAATCCCAAAGCAGTTATATTAAGGCACATTAGTGAAATGATCTGGCACGTAGAGATGCACTGTTTTCGCATACTTCTTCAGGGCTGAAGGTGTCAATAGACGTACTGACGTGCCAGTACAATAAACTAAAGAAGAATGGCTTCACTACATTCCAGTACGTGTCTATTGGTAACACCTTCAGCACAAAGGCAGCAGTATAGACCCAGTGCCAGATCATTTCACTAATGTGTCCAAATATTACTGCTATGATTACTCGATTCCTGTAATTTAATGTTAATGGTTCAAAGAATGTCGGGCTGAATGGTTGGCCCCCACACATTTTCACCTCACCAAATCTGGCCCTCATTGCAAAAATGTTTGGACACCCCTGACCTATTCCCTTGTCATCCAGCTTTCTCAGGTTAAAATCTTGCCGGTCGGATACAAGTATAGGACCTGTTATCTAGAAAGATCAGGACCTGGGGTTTTCCAGATAATCTTTCCACAATTTGGATCTTCATACCTTAAGTCTACTAGAAAATCATTTAAACATTGAACCCAATAGCTGGTTTTGCTTCCAATAAGGATTAATTCTATATTAGTTTGGATCAAGTACAAGGTACCGATTTATTATTGCA
Organism: Xenopus laevis; assembly: GCF_017654675.1. Lineage (NCBI taxonomy): Eukaryota > Metazoa > Chordata > Amphibia > Anura > Pipidae > Xenopus > Xenopus laevis. Next base: position 115,481,665 of record NC_054372.1, on the reverse strand, counting down.
GAGAAAAAATTAAATAATTTTTAAAAATGTGGATTATTTTGATAAAACATCTATGGGCGATGGCCATTCCCTAATTCCAAGCTTTCTGGATAACGGGTTTCCAGGTAACAGATGCCATACCTGTATCAATCATGGAAGTTTTATGTTGTCTTTCACTAAAGGCATTAGCAATCCAGTGGGAGCTTGACTTTCCATCCCTTACCATGATCTGTTACTTTAGTTCTGGCCGTACCCCTTGTTGTGATGCCGCACCACATCTTCTCCTATAAGTCCTTGTCTCCATATACTCTTAGAAGAAATTTGCTGTAGTTTTATCAAGGAAACAAGGAAAATATGACATTGGACTGCCTAGATCTGTCATCTAATTTCAGGGGTAATCACCTATGCAGGGAAAGCAGGGAGGGGGGGGACTATGTAGGGTAGTGAGTAGGGTGTTTTTGAAAGGGCCGGTTTAGTTCTCTTTTAACGTGGTTATTTTAGAGTAAAAATCAATTGGGACTACACTGTGAAAGCACATTTTATATGCGAACAGTGCTGTGGGAAATAATGAAGTGGATTCAGTAAATTTGTGTTAGCAAATCAATGGAATTATTGATAGATAGCTTCATTCCATTTATTGGTTATAATGCAGGAAATGTGTACAAATTAATGTTACACTCAAAATGGTTATTAATCTGCACAATAAACTCTGTAATGAAACAAAGTACTAAAGTTTGCAAGATACACTGTTCATTTTTGAAAAATATGCAAATTCAAAGCTACAGTGTAAACATAAAACATACAGTAACCTTTAAGTACCTTTAATAAAATTAAAGCTGATATAATAATCTGTCTCTGCGCTAGCCAATTACAGCATATTTATTATACAATAAACTCTCATTAATATTTGATTGTTTTTATTTCACTGTAGTCATAAAACAATGATTAAACTTCTGAGTGTTACTGGGAGATTAATGAAGTGGCAAAGTACCTTGCAGCACATTGCTGTTGTTTTTCATAATAAAAAAGTGTACATTTGGCAAACACACTAAACACTTGCTAAAACATGCAATAATAGTTTAATGTTGTGTTTTTTGTGGGATGAATTATTGAAGCAGAATATGTCCCTTTGTGTGTTCTCTCTTTATATCTCATATCAGTGATTATGGACTCATTTTTATTAAAATGTGCAAGGCTTGATGATTTAGCATTAGGTGCTATGGGCTCCAAAATCGAGGGCCTTCATCTTAAAGACAAATCACTGATTTGATTATTTTTCAACCATTTTCATACAGTATATGAAGTGGCAGTCCATAATAGTGAGATAGCGGAAGTTGAGAACTGGAGGGCAGACTGGTCAAATGTCTGGTATTAAGGATGCTGCAGCACAAGTTGTAAACAATCTAGGGAAACAGGGGAACTGGTGTTTGAATTTGTACATACAAGTAAAGGTGCTATCCTATAATAATAATAAAACACTATTCATTAAAACTCAAATTTTTCCCATTATATCAATAATAAAAATTCAACCTAACTCCCAACCACGATCTGGCACAATTTAATAATAAGAATTCGGATCAAAAAAGTGTCTATATGGGAAAAGTCTCAACAAAATTGGTTACCAGAAAAACTTGAATTATTCAGATAATCAGCGTCAAACAGCCCAAAACTATTGAGAATCATAAAGGCAAAAGCATGTTCCAATTGTTGAAGTGTCCATCTGCCATTGATGTCTACGTGATTTATAAAGGTTTTAACTGGAGTATTTTCGGATTTTTCGCAGCTTCTGAGTATAATAAACCTCAAATATTGAAGTATTTTTCTCCCTTTAAAAACTTGACTAGAAAAAATTGAGGTTCAATAAATAGGCTCCTTTAAAAAGGCAATTAATTGCCTATGTGCAGTAACTCATACCAACCAAACAGATGACCTGTAAATGCAACCTTTACATTATCCTCTCTATATTCAGTACAGTGCACATATCTTGGTCTTGTGAGTTGTTTTATATTTAAAATTTAAAGTAATTATATAGACAGAAAGTGTTTAATGAACATATCATGACAAAATATTCATTTAACTTTAACTACTATCCCAGGGTATCAGTATGCCATTGTAAGGAACATACAATCTAGAAACATAACTTCTTTATTTATAAAATACGTAATTTTAGGAGAACACTATTACAGTATGTGATATTATGCTCTAGTGCAGTGCTGTCCAAGTTCTGTGGTACCGAGGGCCAAAATTTTACTGGCCTATGTGGAGGAGGGCCGATAATGGAAGTCAGTGCTGACCACTCCCCCTTTTAAACCACACCCACTGTAAACCACACCCATATTACCACAAGAACTTTTAAGATCGTATTCACATTAACGGTGGTAGCACACCAAAAAAGCAAATGGTTGGTGCTCACTGCAGGGAAATCCCTCATCATTCATATGTGAAAAATTGAAGTCATGTTAAAAACAGACCCTTAAATCCATATGCCTCATCCTCCCCTGTGGATAATACAACAACCCCCCAACACATAAACACCTTAGGGGCCCTTAACAACTATTTCCAAATGCTAACAAACCCCTAACAGGCTTACATCCCACAGGTAGGGTAGGGCAAGCAGCACTGGGCAAGCAGGGCCAGGCCACGGTCAAGGTATTTTTGCACCCTAGGCAAAAGCTTCAATCAGTGCCCCCCCCACCCAGTCCTGCATTACCATTTCCCACCTTACCAGTCATATAGCCCCCTGTACCTGTGCCAGTACCTATCATATTGCCTCCATTTGTATCTATGCCAATGGTAGTCAATCCCTCAGATTGCCCCCAGGCCCCAATCTGTACCTGGGTCTCAGGTGTGAAAAGTACAGGCCTTTAGGATATAAACAATAGAGGTGTCACAAGTGTGAACAATACAGGGGGATCACAGGTGTGATACAGGGGATTAGAGTCTGAATTTGAGGTTTAAACAATGCAGGGGGCAATTTATCTCTACAGTGATACCTTTTAAAGTTTACATATGGCAATCAGACACAGCATCTGGGGGGCCAAAGAAGGGGGGGCCGCGGGCCGCCAGTTGGACAGCCCTGCTCTAGTGGAAAACATATGTTGCCAAAAGTATAAAATTTGCACTTTTTCTTGCATTGTTCCATTTGCTAACACGGTTTTCTTAGCATGGGCTACAGAGATAGACAGAGTTGCCCAATGTCAAATGTAAGGAGTTAGTTAAATCCCAAGTGCTCATAACTGAATTGAAGATCCTTTTCTAGAATAGAATAGAACTGAAACACTGACATATTTGTTTGAGAGATGTAGAAAGAACTTATTCCGTATGAATCATTTAGAAAACCAAAATGATACATTTTTTTAGTGAGGATTAGCTGAAATGAGCTAATTTAAATTCTGTTATAGTGGATTTAATCTGCCTTTGTGAATATTGACAGAGATCCATACTTAAATAATTAATTTTTAAAAAATTATACCTATAGGAATTATAAAGGTCTTACACTGTTTAATTTGTAATCTTTCTCTTGCAGAACACCATCTCAATAATACTAATACGCTGGCATTTTAATATTTTTTATGAATAGAGAGTTTTCAAACACTTCAAATACTCAGAAGGTACATTCTTTTATTTCGCAATACCTGAAGACATGACAGATCAATTATGAAGTGGGAAAGGTACAAAGTGTAAAAAAATGGAGCAGAGCAGCCAGAATGCCCCTTCTTCCCACCCCCTTTTTGCTGCAAAGGTGCAAATATTTTTTATCTTTGATATATGTTACAAATTGCTATGGTCCGAATGTGATTGCCATGCTGGTGGTGCCAGTTATGCCCACCATGGAAGGGAAAGTTCATCAGCAAGATATTGGCGTCCTTTGTACACCACTTCCTTATGCATTTCCCTTAATGAAGTTGATTATATTGAGCTAACAGCAACTAACACCCAAAACATAGAATTATTGTTCTGTGAAATTGCCAAATCCAATGAAGTAGTAAAGAGTAAACTTGTGGTGTACAGGATGTTTTAGACATATAACCCAATATGCATTATACAGGTATGGTGGCTTTCCCGGTAATGAATCTTTCCAGAATTTGAATCTTCATACTTTAAGTCTACTTTAAGTTTACATGAAGGGATTTATAATATAGAACATTATGGTCACCTTAAAATGGAAGACGTCACCTTGACCCGTGGCCAAAGAAAAGCAGAAAGAGTCCATAGATAAGCAACCAAAATGCTGTTTCATTTTAACGTCAAAATATGCCATTATAGACACCTGATTATTTATGCATAACCACACATTGAAATGGATATGAACTGTAATTAGCTTTCATTTACCTGAATTTTAATATGTAAGTAGCACTATTTGTAGCTGATTTTCTGTACAAACCAACATCAACCGAAGCACTTAACAACCATTAAAATGGCTATGAGAAGCAACAGAATGAGGTGCAAACCCTGCACATAATTATACAGAAGCGGAAACAATCAATGGTCACAGTTGTGTCTATTTTAAAGGTAGCAATCACTCAATCAAGAGTCAAGAATACCTCTTGATATTGTAATGACAGGTGCTGCTAACTGCTATTATGTTGGATACTATTGCGCATCACCTTGAATTGATGTGGCTTGGACAGGAAATTATTGATTGGTGGATGTTAACAGCTTGTTGGGTTGAGAAAAGTATGTAGGCCTTAAGATAAGATGTAATCTAGGATTTTGAAATATTATAGGGCTATGAAAAGTTTTTGTTTGTTTTTTTTAATCCTGCAAATTTGATAATGAAATCAATGTGAAAATGTTTTCCCGATGAAGTTTCAGAGTGTTTTCCTCAAATGGGAAATGATGTCAACATGAATTTAAACATAATTGTACATGCCACTGGCTCTGCTGTCTTTGCTTGGCACATTTGCAACCTCCTCCGATATGGAACCATTTTGTCTTTTTCATCAAATTTTGACATATAATATGTAGTCATAATAGCGGTTGGTTTGTGGTGGTGGTTAATTTAGTGGCTGCTGCAACTATTATCCAGTGGAGAATTCTGTGAAAATCTGGATCATGAAAACTATGCTGCTGTTTAGGGATGTAGCGAACCGCCGAGTATGTGTTCGTGAACGCCGTTCGCGAACACCGGCAAAAAATGCGAACAGTTCGCGAACTGTTCGCGAACTTCGAACATCCGAAAATCGTTCGATTCGAACGATCGAAGGATTTTAATCGTTTGATCGAACGATTTTCGTTCGAATCGAACGAAAATCGTTCGATTTTAGCGATCGAATGGTCGAATGGTCGAACGATTTTGACGCGAGCGCCTATTGGCGAACGTCGCGCGACGTTCGCGAACTTGCGGCGGACGCGAACAGTCGAAGTTCGCGCGAACTAGTTCGCCGGCGAACAGTTCGCTACATCCCTACTGCTGTTTGCTTAAGAATTTTCAATCTTTTTATTTTCACACATACATTTCATAAATTGCCAATTATCAATGGTCAACATTCTGCAAAACAGCGTGAAATCAAAATTAGCAATTTCTGTCACATGACTTACAACTATGTATTATAATAAATAATATACCCCTTTTGTAAAATATGAGGATATAAGAAGTAAACTTGATGCTTTTGTGACATATTAATATCATGATTAAACATTATTTGCATATTTGTGAGCTAGGAGGAACTAGCAAAAAAAAAGAAGAAAAACCTATTTTGTATAAGCTACACTTACTTTCCCCAGTATTAAATACATTTCTGATTTTGTCAGCCTTTAGCCTTTGTTTTTTTTATAAATGATTCCTTGAAACAGCATAAAAATATGTTTAATTTATCCTGTTTTGATAATATCTCTGTCTTGACAATTACTCTTTTTTATAAAGAGGTTGATGCAAAATGGCTTAAGCAGAACCTTCCTTGAGGTGCCTTTAACACAAAGTACCCACATCGCTGAGGCACAGAGATAAATCATAATGCACTAGAGCTGGCTGATGTAAACGGAGAATAAGAGAACCTACGCACATGGATTTAATGGGAAAGGGATGTTTGCAGCAAGAAAAGTTTTCTAGGACAATATCTGGAACAAGATGAAATCAGATTACATTAAACTCAACGTTACAGTGTTTCCATGTTTTGATGTAGTTGTTTATGTAAGTTTTTATGTAGTTCCATGTTTTTATGTAGTTATGAAAAATGATTGTTGAGAGGTTCCTAATGAAAAATCATCTATCTCAAAAATAGTTCAGGCGTCTTGCCAATTTTTCTTTTAAATCAATAGATTAAATTAGGCCACATTCTCTAATGGATGTTTAAGGGATTATCAAGGAAAACATAAATTAGAGATATACTGGCTCCATAATATTTTCCCACTGATCCATAATTAAATACACCTTAATTCAAGATATATAATATTGTCTTTATATGTATTACATCTTTTGGGTTTTAATATCAAAGGGTTAAAAAGCTTTACAAGTTCTGTTTTGTCCATTCCTGGCAATGTCGGTTAACTTTATTCAGAATATTAGAAAGACAGACCATGGAAGAACTCATGCGGTGAGGGTAAAAATATCAGTGCTACAGGGCTGTTAAAATATACGTGTCTTTATGGGTCCTCTGGCAGTTCCCAGATAATCTCACAAATCTTTGTGCATATTAGCTCTATGGCTTTATCGCTATCTGGGTAAATCATTGTAAATCTTTATTGCTCTTCATCTTCCAAATATACTGTAACATTTCATTGATCTGAGATTCAAGCAATATTTTTTCCAGCGGCTGACTTGTGGCATTTAACATCAGTAACTCTAATCTGTGCAATGAAATACTGGATTTATCTATGATACAGCTAATGTATCTTATTCATGTAAATGTATTTGATTTAACTCCCAGGAGGCACATTTATCAAAGGTGAATTTCAAATTTATGTGAATTTTTTTTTTTTAACTCAAATACATTCGAATATACTCGACATTTGACTGGGAGATTATTTAATATAAAAACGGAATATCTAAAACTCGAACGAAAATGACTGACTCAAAAATTCAAAATTAAATTTGAATATTTATACTGTATTTCTTTTACCTAGAGCCAGCATACCAGTTCAACCTTCTTTAAATAAGGAAGGCAGCAGCATCTAGATACACTGTATATGCTATGCACTTTTTCCCCTTTGCTATCAAGTATAACACTTTACTGTGTTAGAGTGTTTGTCTTGTATTATGAACACAAGTCCTGTTCCAACTATATTGCATCAGAAGGAAATCGACCTGACTTTCAATCACATTTGACTTTCCCAAAATAATCAGAGATGCCAACCTGATTAAACTGATGTGGATGCATCTTGGCTCTGCCTGCCATCCTAATCCTGATCCAATAACATGCCCATTCTGTCCAGCCCAACCCCCTGATCATGCTCTGCTGCTTCTGAGGATTTTTGGTGAAATTTCTTTTCATTTAAATTGAGGGAGTAAGTTTCAGGTGCAAATTACTGACAGTGGGGAAAGTATTTTACTGCATGAACAGTTAAGACAATAAACAGTTAACTCCAGGAATGTGTGGGTAAATTGACATGTCACTCTAGACAATGCATACAATAAAAGTACCCTCATGTGAATAAATACAACACTATACTTCAAACAAGCATCAGACAGAATGATAATTAATTAAACTTACGTGTTTTGTCTGTCTACCCACATTTTGGCCAGAGCCACATTTATGAGGTCATAATATTGTGTAAATTCAGCTTTAAATATAACAATTTTGACAGTAAATATATTGGTATAAGAAAAGTATTAAGATGGATGAGAAGTGATTAGTTAAGCAGCTTCAAACTATGAAGTGGCAGGTTTAGAGTGTCTGAAAAGTCACTCTAGTCCATGCACTGATTTAGTTTCCTGCTTTGTTTCACTCATTAGCAACAGTAGTTTTGCTTCCAGAAGCACCGAAATAAAGAATGTGACTGAGACAGCAGGCCCAAGGCTAATAAATTCCCTAACAGCAGCAGCTAAATTCAGTCAACCTTGAGACCTATAGGCATCTGCTTCTTCATTGGAAAGCTTTAACTCTTCACTTATGCGATTTTCCTTCTTCTACACAGCTGTCCATGATGCCATAAAAAAAAAAAAAAAACTCTTATAGTATATTTTTGCATGACAGATACACAGGTCAGGTCTAATTATATATTTCCACCATAGAAATATGAGGAACATTGAGAAACATCTCTGACAAGTAAGAAGGTTACTTACTAAAATCCGATTTTTTCTGATTATTTAAAATAAAAAAAGGCTGACTAAACTAGAATACACCATTTGACTTTATTTATTATTAAAAAAAAAGCACAATTTAATCTGATTAGAAAAATCTAGTGAAAACCCAAATTATACGATTTTTTCAGGGTTTTTTTCCGCCCAAATTGTGTTTTTTTCTGGCTTTTTCCCTGAAAAGCACAATTTTTTTTCTATTTTTGCCCGAAAGATCACAGGTCTGAGATGGCGGATTTTCAGATTCTGACTTTTTTCAGCATCCCAAAAAATTTGAGCCAACCCCCCCCCAGAAAATTTGAGTTTTGCCTGATGTTTAGTAAAGAACCCCCCTAATGTATAATATAAAATGTATTTTCCTTGACAAAAATAGTAAATATTTTCTGTATTTTAACATAAATAACAACTAAATACATAATTTAGAACTTAAAACAAATATTATATTGTACATACTTGTAACTTCAATTTTATAAACAAAGTGTGCCTTTTGCCTGGAATTTATCATGGCAGGAGGCATGTCAATTGCTATGGGAAGATGCCTAACTCAGTATTTAAATAACATGCTTCTAAGTATCCATCTTTCACTTTGATCTTGGCACAACACATGCTCACTGAGCATGTCAAGATTCAAGCGTTGCAGCAAGGTTTGGGCTAATAGTTTTTACAGAATGGCTCTACGCTTGCTGATGAAAGACTGGTAGTAATAGCTAAGGAGCCATAGGTTGAAGTTTCCTATATTAGATGTTTAAATCATCACCTACTGGGGAATAGAGATCTAGCTGTGATAAAGAATTCTATTGATTGAAACACTGCTTTAGTAAATAATGATTTAAAATAGAATTCATTAGAAGATCATGTCTGATGTTGCCAATGATATAACCAAAGGGTGTTTATTTAAAAGCCTTTCTAAGGTTATTTCTTTTACACAGAATTGGTTTTCAAATTGTACATCTGATAATATCTCCATTTCTTCCCCTCAGAATGCAGACTTGAAAGGCTCTTAAATCTGTATGTCTTGTGATTTCCAAAGGTCTCTCAGATTGACAAGCTGTGTGCTAGCCACGGCCGTGAAAAGGAGATCTGTTCCCTCTTCCAAAACAATGGTCAATACAGAAATATGTTTATAAGCCTCATACTTCCTCAGGAGTAAGGTATGTGTAAAATTCTATGCTGTGGTAGCTCATATTTAGATTTTATAATAAGCAAAATTAAAATATTACAATTAAGATCAATGACATTTCTAATATTTTGTGGTTAGGGATGGGGAATATATACATATAGTAATGCAATTTTACAACTGCAAAATGCGATTACCGTGTTTTTAACAAACAAAACAGTGTTTTTCCCATCGTACCACTAAAATTGAAGCAAAGTCAAAACACATGCAATAGCAACTAACTGGATGCATGTTAAAATCAGAATTGTCAGGGTCAGAAATGCAACAGCATCATTTTAGGTGCTTGGTGTAAAAATTACTTTTGCATGTGATTCTTTAAGTATAAATCAATGCACTGAGGAAACACTAGAATTATCATCATGTTCAAGAAGAATGGATGGGGCAGACATATTGGAGATATGAAAAACCAAAATTCCATCCTCTTGTGTATTCAAGATTTCCAAGCCCCAAATTCCCAAATATGCTTGTTGAAGGTCTTATTGAAACACCAGCAATAGACATTTTGCCTGACGAGTACCACAACGAACACCTAAATGAGATTTAATCAAATGCAATTGGGAATGAACTGGGCATTTTGTTATCATGTATTTAGGCTACTAAAAATATATCAGATAAATTGCTCATATTTAGTCTGCAAATTTGCTCAGAGAAAAATATCTTAACCCAAACAAAAATATCATTACACAAATCACAACATGTATATATTTTATCAGGTGACTGAAATACATTTAGAAAATAATTTCCCACCTAAAGCATTTTCACAGATATATTTGTGTCATAACAAATATGATAATATTTTCAATTTTCGGTGTTCATGCTAGCTATACAGTACACAGTATACAAATTTCTTTATACATTTAGTTTAAACCCAAATTATTTTGTGTACCGGTGTAAATAATACATTCTGCTTTCTAAATCATTGCACATGATGTAGCAACCTGGGTCCATTGAAGCTCACATCAAATCATTTCTAATTGTTGGTCCTCTTAATCATCACAACAGTAATTTAGCATTTCATGCTGCATGGTCCTGCAGATGTAGGGATACAGTGCTTGTCTGCCAGGGAGGTCTGGCCAGCTAATTGTCTTTCAGATGTATGGGTACAAGATCACATCTCATAGCTGTGATGCTATAAAAATGTAACTGAACAGTGGGCGAGATGCTGTAAGACCTCATAGACCTTAAATGGTCATAGGTGCTTTTGTTTAATTAGCAATGAGAAAAACAATCAGAACACTAATGAAATCTAGAGGCACCAGGGAAACTTATATTTGCATTCCTAGCAGCAGGCTAATAACTTTTAACCTTTTAAATTATTATCATGTTGTATATTTGTATTTAATAAGCAGCCATTTGCACACATTATTTTGATAATATTAACCATGCCAATGTTTACTTATGTATATGGTAGTATAACAAGAACAACATAAGTGTTTTTCATATAAACTGATTTTGGGGGACTACTACTCTATTTGAAAACCTTGTTTTTAAATATTTTATTCTATGGCACTTTTCTAACTTGATTATGGAATGGAAATTTGTATGTTACCGTGAATATAGGGCTGTTTCTGAGGTGGAACTTCACCAGTCTATACCAGGGCTTTCAGTAACAAGACGTTGTGTTGTTTTTTGTGTTCAGGCACAATTTCACAAGTGACAAACATATTGATACACCAATGTCCAATTTTTATCAATATTACCTGAACTTTCTTTAGGGGATGAGAGTATAAAATAGGAACAAAGCAGTTATTGTCAGATTACTCTTTGAGGCTACAATTTTATCATTTTTTTTCTACTCAGCCCCTCTCTTAATCTTTCAGTCTCTCATTCAAACCAGTGCCTCATTGCCAGGGTAAATCAGACACTAGCAACCAGATATCTGATGAGATTCCAAACTGGAGAACTGCTTAACAAAAGGCTAAAATATTATAAATTGTACCAAAAGTTAATATAAAGATGAACTACACCTTTTATTTCTTAACTGTTCAGTTGTTTAGAAGTTGAATATTACAAATGCAGCCAATTGTTCTTATTAAACCTTTTAGTTCTTTTTGTATAAATTATCATTTATAAAATTCAAAAATTAAAAGATAATAGGCAACAATGCATATTCCCTAGGACTGAAAAAAGAAAAACGTTGGAGATCAGTTTGTTTTTCACAAGTTGAAATGGGAACAGGACAGAAAGTTGTATTAGATAGAATCAGAGCTCCGAGATGCCTAGTGGCAATGCTACTGAATCTAACAAGAACATTGTCCCTAAGTGCCTGTATTATCATTGTCAGCATATAACTGGGAAGAAGGAAAACAAACAAGAATACATAAACAATTATTGGCCAGCCATAGACAGGTTGTACATTATTTCATCATTTAGTACCAGGTTTTCATGTTCTTCAGCATATAGTATGTTTTGTTCATATGATTGTTGAAGCAAAGGATTTGATTCACAATAAAGATTCCCACCTAACATGAAACAGAGCAATTCACTGAATCTTTAATAAATCAGCCCATTTTTTTTTGCACCAGTTCCTTGCTGATTTGCACTTTGAATTCTGACAAAGCACAGGTTTCTATCTTTGTATCAAATTATCTCAGCTTGATTAAGCTCATTATGTATATCATAAGCTCATCTAAATATCAAGATTTTCTCAGCTCAAATGAGCTCACAGCTGATCTTGAATTAAATTATCCAGAATCAAAATGGACTTTTCTCTTGTTATTGTAGGGACCCATAGGGTTAAAATGCCCATATGGCTTTCAATCCCTACACTTCCTGATCTCCCTAGTTTCTGGGCAGATGCCCATGTATAGTTATAATTTAAAAATCACAGTTATTGGCCAAGAGGTGTTGTGACCACATCCTGTCACAAAAATTTATAGACACAGTAGCTCAGCCTTCAAAGTGGTAGATTCACTAATGGGCAAATTTTTGCCAGCATCAGCTTCGCACACCTCGCACCACTTCACCAGGCACAAATGTGATACAACTAATTCACTAATATGCAAAGTTTCGTCCTGGGGGCCGAATGATGGTGACTTTTCACTATAGTTATTTCGGCAGTGTGAACGTTTCATAGCGAAGCTGCGCTAACATCCGCTTGTGCCTAGTGAAAATTCTGTAGTCATCTTGCTCTTAGGTCAATTTGCATAGGGCGGGTAATTTAAAGTTGTATGGAGGTCTTTATTATAAAAGTTGGTGCAAAAGCTTAAAATTAAAAATGTCCAGGGAACCTTAATAAAGACAAGAGAATTTATATAATGCCCTACACATGAGCCCACTGGAAAATGAATGTTCCATATGTTATGAAATGTCTGGAGAAAACCGGTTACCCAAAAAAAGTTCAAGTCAGGACTTTTGCAGGCAATTTCACTTAAAAAAAGGAAAAGTCGCCAGTGTTTTTTGAATGTAATGCATTTTCGGCACACGGGATATGATGCAAGTGATAAGATCTAGCTTCTTTTATGGTCTGAGTTGGTGAAGTCAATCAACTCTGGCGAAAGAGGTAATGTTGAGTAAAATCCTATCCCCTATGGGTCGCTACATTATAATAAATATTATTTTGTATTTCAATGTTGCTACTGTATATCTGCATGGGCATTTCAGGTATGAATGTTGCCTGAGGCAACATTCGAAATGCCGCCCCCTCCCACCCGTTGTGCTTATCTTAACATTGCTGGCGGGGGTCCAGTTGAGGTCTAATCGCTAGTGCAGAAAGCTAAATTGTGCGCTAGAAAAGCTGAATTTCCGATTTAATAACCGGAAAAAGATTTTTGCTGCCCCTGGTAACTTCTGGGAAATTGCCGCTTGAGGCCTTTGGCCTCATGGCAGAAATTCCCCTGTATGTCTGTATAATTACTAAAACAAAATATTAGGAACCTCTATATTAAATATGTTTAAAATGCTGAAGGTAAAACACAATAATGTAATAGCAATATCCAATATTTAAAAAAAGAAGGTCCTAAGAAGTGATATGCGTGAAAACAAATAGGTGTTTCACAGAAGTGAAATCATACAATCACTCCATTCCCTTGTATTGTGATTACATTATATGCACTAGGCCGGAATTTATTTAGGAAATCAAATAACTGTCATAACATAAAAGGAATATAGTGCACTTTACCCTGATTTTTAAATATGTAAAAGTTCATAGAGGTATTTCATTGCAATATGAAAGCAATACAAAGCAGGCAAAGGTTGGGAAATTCTGCTTTCCTTATATTTTATATAGAGGGGATATTATTTCTTAATATAATATTAAACAATACTTGTTTTGAAGCCTGAGTGTTACGAACATATAATATATATATTTATCTTATTTGCAGCTACGGTAGTTTGAAGTCATTTTGTCCCTGTACAAGAGATTTATTCAATCTTTGTAGAGCTGTTTAACAATCGTTTTGTCCAACTGAAATACAGGAGGCTTTATTATTGAGGTGAACTGGACAGAATGAAATTAATATTTGTAATTCTTGAACACCACAAAGTGAGAAGTATATAGAAATACCAGTTTTTTTAAAAAAAATTACATTATGTGCACTTTTATATTATACTAAGGGGGTTATTATAAAAGTCCGATTTCATCTCAACATTTTCTGCTACAAACTCTGATCAAATCCGCTCTGGTCTTTTACACTTATTTATTATTACACTTTCCCGAAAGTTTTGTGGGAAAAAAATCAGATTCTCACGATTTTTTCGGATTGTTCACCTGAAAAATTTTGATTTCTTATGCTTTTTTCCCCAAAACCTCGAGATATTGAACGAAACCCTGGACACATCAGAAAATTATTGGGACTTCTCCTATTGACTTATATTCAACCTCGATAGGTCTGAGATGCCTGATTTTCTGATTCTGACTTTTTCATCCTCAGGGTTTAATAAATTCCGAAAAGTTTGTGATTTTTTAAAAGTCCGATTTTATTAAAAAAATCACAACTTTTTGGGGATTTTTGCATACGGAATTTGGTAAATAACCCCCTAAGATAAAAATAGGAAATAGTTTGTTTTTAGGAAAAAAAATAGGAAATAAGTTGTTTTTGATATTGGCATTTAAAAAGATTTAATTTTCAGAAAAAACACTTGCAAAAAGAAAGGCATCTGTTGCAGCCTTGCAGGTTTAAATGTACTCTTCAGGGTGGGCGAATTTGACCCGTTTCGTTTCGCCAAAAATTGTCGCGCGGCGAAATTATTTTGTCGCGCGTCTTTTTTTTGACGCACGTCTCCATACAAGTCTATGGGCGTCATTTTTTCGGCGAAACGAGGCGAAAAAATTCGCCCATCCCTAGTGCTCTTTGGAAAGCAACAAGACTCAACTAGTATATTTATAGAAAACTAGAATTCCCCTTGATATTTAGATCTTTACCAAAGAAGCATAAGGACCATAAACCCACTTTATCAACTCTTTTAATATGGATAAAGAAGTTTTTTTGTTCCCAGATGCACAGTAGATGATACAGCTGGATGAATAAATAATAAAAATATAAATAAGCATCAAGATGAGCTGCACTTTTAATGCTTCATATTTCCCTATTGGAAACATGCCTGATTAATATGTAGCAGCTGGTAGTAAAAATAAAAGAAAGTCATATTAAAAGGATACACAGTGTGTGTGTGTGTGTGTGTGTGTGTGTGTGTATGTGTGTGTGTGTAATTCAGAAATGTGTCCTGACAGTTTTTGTATACCTGCAGTATAATTTGACTCATATTTAATGTCTTCAATTTACTTTCTGTTTCCTGTCCTGATTGCTGATAAATGTGTTGCGTGAATTTTGGGGGAGTTTAAACCATCAGCAATAGAAAACAACTCATAGTAAATAGTTGAAACTGCATTCAAGTGACAAGATAAGTACCAACACAATATGCTTCTGTTGCTTCAAAATGGCAATCATTTTTCTTACAAGAAATGTTGATAAGATGTGCTTTTTTTACTCCCCATTCACAGCCAATCATTTTACATTTTATTTTATTTGAAAAGAGCTTGATTATTTCTCTTTATATAGGACTAGATTGATTCACACATACCTGTCAGGCAGCACTTTCTTTTCCCTACATGATCTAAATAATGAAAGCTTGTTTTCAACCTTCTTGAGGTAAACATAATCCTTATACCCAAATAATATTTTACATGTGTCATGGCCAAAATATTATTTTTTTTATATGCAAGGCAGGCATAGCCAATATAATGTATTCGTTACAAAATCCCCATACTGTATTCAATAAATTTATATAATATAATTTATATAATATAATATAATTTATTGCTAAATCAAATTGCTTGGGAAAGGACTGATAAAGAGGATTAATTGAGCTGCCAAATTGCATTAGCAATGGATTTGCATGATAACCTTGTTTTTATTAAGGAAGTTTGGGGTTGAAAGCAGAGTAGCAATCTGAGCATTGTAAAAACTTGGCAACATAACTACACTGATTTTTTTTAGAACTAGAATTAAACAGGCATAATATACATTAATTCAGTATGAGGCATTATACATAAAATAATAATGACGTTGAAGGAAGTAATTCATAGAATACATTCCCAAGTACCTACCCATGGTTAAATAATGAAATGCTTTATTAGGATGTGAAGATACATACATTAATTTGACATAGCTTTCAGTAGCTCAAAGGAACACTTCTAAATAACACTAATATAAAATGAATAAAGATGGAAACTGCTTAGTCTAATCCATGTGAATGGAGATTGGACCAGGGCTGCATTACACGCTAATACTGTAGTATAAAATGGTCCCTAGAAAAAGCTTTTGCACAGAGGCCCATTAACTAACAATGAAATTGTGATTTTTTTTTATTTGACAAATCTCGAAAAATTTGTGGTTTTCCTATATTTTTTAAACCTCAGAAAATTTGAGATTTATTAAGTGTAAAAAACCACGGACAACTCTAATGCCAAACTTTGCCAAGTAAGAACTTTTCA
Source organism: Xenopus laevis (assembly GCF_017654675.1). Taxonomy (NCBI): domain Eukaryota; kingdom Metazoa; phylum Chordata; class Amphibia; order Anura; family Pipidae; genus Xenopus; species Xenopus laevis. Next base: position 115,465,336 of record NC_054372.1, on the reverse strand, counting down.
AAGTGCTATAGCAGTCAATGGGAGCTGTGCTGATCTTATTGGGGAGGTTTTCGAGGTATTCATATTTTTAATGCATCCTTCAGCTCTTTTTTTCATTCTCACTTTTTATACTTGAATCCTTTAATACATTTAATAAAAATTGTGGTTTGTGAGTTTAGCTGTGGTTTCCAAAACATCTAAAAGCACTAAAATCTGACCTTTAATTAATAAGCCTCCACGTGTCTCAGATACTATACATCGTTTTCACACAAAAAAGCAAACATACACTAAGAACCAGCGTATAAGCCTATGAACTCAAATATTGCTAGAACAATCTTCCCCATTGTAGCACTTGAGAGGGGAATATCACACTGTCCTCCCAGAATTTCTCCTGTGTTCTCGGGGGTCACCTCTGATGTGGAACCAAGGTGGGAATCCAGCTAAATCCCTGTAACCTGGCTCTTTTACCCTGTCTAGACCACAATGTCCTGGGGACTATAATCCCTGCTAATGTCCTCAGTGGAGCCCAGAGCTGCTCAATATAGGAAGTCCTACTCCTGTCTGGTTCTCCTAGAGAGAATTTTAAAGGGTCTAACTGATATTCACTTAACCCTATGCTCTCCTGGGATTCCACTCCTTCCCTCTTTTCCCTTAGGGAAGCTCCTGGCAAATAGCCAGCTTTTCACGTGTAACATTGTAAGCATATGCTATGTGAAATATTCTGTTTTATTTTGTGTTTAAACTAAAAATTATATATGATATTCCATATGGACTACATCAGCATACATCTACTAGCACTCATCTTATTTGGAACACATTTTAAGTGCAATGTACCATGCATTTCTATAGAAAATTAATTCTACTTCCATGTGATTTCACCCATCATACACTATAAAATTCATATTAAATGCTTTAGTATAAAGTACATATTTTTGTATTTTGCATGCGCCTTTTCCACTGCAGAGATGGACAGTTCAAACATTTCTATATATTTTGTCTTGCATATTGATTGTAAGGTTATTCCATAGTGTACACAAAATTTTCTGTGCTAAGGTTTGCCTGTTAGCTCACTATATTGGCAAATGAACTCTAATGAAGGCATGATTGAAGCATGATTTTAAATTAAGGAATTGTTTTGCTGACCTGTATTTTTAATTTCAGTTAACAGGAAGTGACAGACTGCATATTTTCCCTAGAGATTTAAGTGGTAGACCACAGATGTGTATGAATGCTGATTAAGCATGCATAATGTCAGTCTACCATACATTATTTTAAGGTACAGCATGGTTCATGGCTGTAAGGTCCCAGCTGCTGGACAGAAACATTGAATTTTACTAAAGGCAAGCAAACACACTGTAATTCCTATGCCCTTATCCACACAAATCACTTTTAGATGCAGTTGAACTCTTGGAATTTAAATATTGCCAAATTTTGCACTATAGCAACATCAACCATCTATATATAAATTATATTAAGTACATTATCTTACATATGGTAAAAAGTTTGTGTTAGACCATTAATTTTAATGCCCTTTTAAACTGGTATTGATATTGTGGAACTTACATGCCGGCAACATAGCAGAGATCTCAGTGGGTTTAGTTTTTGAAATGTGAAAACATATATGTTGAATTATATAGTGTAAACCAAAAATGATGTGAGAGTTACAACTGGAGGGTACATTTAGTGCAAGTTCTACACTGTAAAGTCAATCTACATGTCCACTTGTCAGTAGACATATTTATCCTGTAGCTTAATTCTAACCATGTACACTTCTGAGCAATTAAAGGGCAAATGATTATCCACTCATTAGAGATAAGAAATTATGTATATAGTTATCAACTATATCAAAGAATGTAGAAGCAGAGGAGACATAAACATAAGGAATTAAACATTTGTAAAGTGTGCAAAAGGCTACTTAAATTCAGATTTCAGACATTTTATTCTAAGGAATATAAAATATTGTATGTGGGAATGTGTTGGAAAATCCAGTACATGTGTGTATGTGTGTATGCGTGTGTGTGTGGGGGGGGGGTAAACAGAGAAAAAACTAAAAAATTAACTAAACCTAGAGGTGAATGGGATGGGCAATACATAAGGGGGCATATTTATCAAAGGTCGAAGGTCGAAGTTAAAAAAACTTTGAACTTTGAATTCAAAAAGACCAATCAAATGGAGGTTGAAGTTTTTTTGGGGTCGAGGTGGGCCGAATTCGGCCTACTCCGAATCATACGATCGTACTTCGAATTGTACGATCGTACTGCGATTTGAAGTTTTACATACAAGTTGTAGGAGGTCCCCCATAGGCTAAAACAGCACTTCGGCAGCTTTAAAGGAGAAGGAAAGGTTAAAACTAAGTAAGCATTATCAGAAAGGTCCATCTAAATATACCAGTAAACCCCCAAAGTAATGCTGCTCTGAGCCTCCTGTCAAAAGGAACACTGCATTTCTTTCCTTCTATTGTGTACACATGGGCTTCTGTATCAGACTTCCTGCCTTCATCTTAAACCTCATTGCCCTGGGCAAGAGCATGCTCAGTTTGCTTCTCTCCACCCCCCTCCCTTCTCTGCTGTAATCTGAGCCCAGAGCAGGGAGAGACTCAGGCAGGAAGTGATGTCACACCACATTAATACTGCAGCTCCTATCCTAAACAAACAGAGAGTTTCTAGAGCTGTTTAATGTTTATGGTAAAACATTCTACAGAATAAATATAGCATTCTAGCTTGCACTATGGCAGCTAATCTATTGGCAATAAAATGCCTCCGTAGCTTACCTTCTCCTTTAAGGGGTGAATGGTCAGTCGAAGTTCTAAAGAGACAGTACTTCAAAAAAATTCGACCTTTGAAGTTTTTTGAAATTCGAATCGAAGTATGGCTATTCCCTGTCACGACCGGCACCCGAATACCAGAACAAATGCCAAGCACCCTGGTCTCGGCTCAGCTTCACCAGTAGTGTGACCACCGTTGGGCTTCGGGAGGAGCCCTCAGCTTACTTGGGTGCCACCTGGACTTAATGAGGGGTGTTCTGGCTGGCAAAGGGGCACGGCTGTTAGCAGAGTCTTTTGGGCCGAAGGTCACGGTACAAATGGAGCAGGCAAGAGAATCGCCAGACAGGCGGAATCGAGGCAGGCGGATATCAGAATCGTCAGGCAGGCAAGGGTCAAACTGGGTTGTCAATCAAGGGGTTAAGCAGGAAGAGTTGTCGTAGGCAGGCAAGGGTCAGGATACAGAGTTCAGAATAGTCAGGATACAGGCAGGGTCAAACACGGATAAACAGGATACAGAAGCCAGGAACAGATGCACTAGGCTCAGAAACCACTTAGAAACAAAGTTCTATCACGGGCACTGGCTGGGAGACATAATGGGCCTTATAAAGGTTCAAATTTCACGCCAAACTGGCGTCAAAAACGTGCTGGCGCAAATGCGCGCAGGCGCGCAGCGCGCACCATAGAATCAAGATGGCGCCGGCACCAGCGCCGGCTCATGGAGCATGCGGCGGGCGTCCCCGCCAATGGTGCGGTGAGCGACCCCGCTGCATAGGTAAGTTCCTTACATTACCCCCCTCTCCAGGGGGGCCACTGGACCCCCAGGCTTCCCAGGAAACTTTTGGTGAAATTGCTTCCTAAGACGGTCAGCTCTGATGTCATCAACTGAGACCCAGGAGTTCTCTTCAGGGCCATCTGGTAAGATATTGTACTTTACCACGCACAAGGCGGGAATCAAGGAACTCCTGGATCTCAAATTCAGGCTGACCTTCAACTAGCACAGGAGGAGGAACAGAAACAAAACGAACATGGTTAGCAGGTTTTAACAAGGAAACATGAAAAGAGTCCGAAATCTTAAAATTAGCAGGTAACTTAAGACGAACACAAGAAGGGTTGATAATTTCAGAAATGGGGTATGGACCAATGAATCTAGGCCCCAATTTGAGAGAGGGACACTTCAGTTTAATATTCCTAGTAGAGAGCCATACTGAGTCTCCCACTTTATATTGGGGTGCTTCTCTACGGGTTCTGTCAGCAGCTTTTTTCTGAGCTGAGGAAGCTGCTGACAGAGAGTCGTGAACCTGCGACCAAACCCTAGAAAAACGGTCAATACAAGAATTAGAAGAGGGAACAGGGGAACCAGACCCAGAAAATGAAAATGCCCTGGGGTGCAACCCATTAACCACAAAAAAAAGGGGAAACCCTGAGGAGGAATGGGTAGCATTATTGTATGCGAATTCTGCCCAGGGTAAAAGTTCTGCCCATGTGTACTGGTTATCTGAAACATAACACCTGAGGTATTGCTCAAGGGACTGGTTTACCCTTTCGGTTTGACCGTTGGTTTGGGGGTGATAAGCGGAAGAAAAGGATAATTCAACCCCAACCAAAGAACATAAAGCACGCCAAAACTTTGATACAAACTGAACCCCCCTGTCAGAAACAATATTTTCAGGAAAACCATGTAACTTTAAAATGTGAGTGACAAACAGATCAGCCAAGGTTTTAGCAGAAGGGAGGTGTGGAAGGGGTACAAAATGGCTCATCTTGCTAAACATATCCACCACCACCCAAATCACAGTTTTCCCCTGTGAAGGAGGTAAATCAACAATAAAATCCATCGAAAGATGGGTCCATGGCTTTTCTGGAATAGGTAAAGAAATTAACAGACCCTAGGAAGAATTTCGAGAAGTCTTGGATCTTTGGCAGACTGGACAGGAATTAACAAAGGCCTTAGCATCCTGTTTGAATGATGGCCACCAAACATGACGGAATAACAGGGACACCGTTTTAGCAATACCTGGATGCCCTGCCATTTTAGAATCATGAACTTCCCTTAATACTTGCTCCCTTAACTCTTGTGGTACAAACCATCTCCCTGAAGGGGTATCAGTAGGAGCAGATGTTTGGAGAGGGAGCAATAAAGAAGAAAGGTCAGATTCAAGGGTTGCTATGATCATTTCTCTGGGAATGATGGGAGTACATTCACTATAGTCAGATGAAATGGATTAAAAACTCCTAGAGAGTGCATCCGCCTTGGTGTTTTTAGTCCCAGGCCTGAAAGTCAAAGAAAAATTAAACCTTGTGAAAAATAGAGCCCACCTAGCCTGCCTCGGATTAAGACGTTTAGCAGACTCTATACATAGTAGATTTTTGTGGTCAGTATAGACCGTCACTAGATGTTTAGCGCCCTCAAGGAGGTGCCGCCATTCCTCAAAGGCCCACTTAACTGCCAACAACTCCCTGTTACCTATATCGTAATTCACCTCGGCAGGTGAGAATTTCCTGGAGAAAAAGGCACAGGGATGTAATTTGTTGGTAGTTGGGTGCCTTTGAGAAAGGACTGCCCCAGCTCCTACCTCAGAGGCATCAACCTCAACAACAAAAGGTAGTGCAGTATCGGGGTGTCTGAGAATGGGGGCTGAACTGAATTCCTTTTTGAGGAATTCAAATGCTTGAACAGCCTCAGGGGGCCACATGCTGGGTTCAGCACCCTTTTTAGTCAGATTAGTGATTGGGGCCACAATGAGGGAAAAATTTTTGATAAACTGCCGATAATAATTAGCAAAACCAAGAAATCTTTGGGTTGCACGTAACGAAAGGGGTTGGGTCCAATCCAGGACTGCTCTCACCTTGCCTGGATCTATTTCTAGACCCTTGCTGGAAATGTTAAACCCCAAAAACTGAACAGAAGAAACCCCAAAAGTACATTTCTCTAGTTTTGCATAAAGATTATTCCCCCTTAGCCTTTGTAAGACTTCACAAATGTGATTTTGATGTTCCTTCATGTTGGAGGAAAAAATAAGAATATCGTCTAGGTAGACCACTACGAAGATCCCCAGCAGGTCCCGGAAGATGTCATTGACAAACTCCTGGAACACTGCGGGGGCGTTACAGAGACCAAAAGGCATAACAAGATACTCGTAGTGGCCATCCCTGGTGTTAAATGCAGTCTTCCACTCATCACCCTCCCTGATTCGAATCAAGTTATAAGCCCCCCTAAGATCAAGTTTGGTAAAGACTTTTGCATTTTTAACTTGATCGAAAAGTTCAGAAATTAGAGGGAGAGGATAGCGATTTTTTATGGTAATCTTATTGAGCCCCCTATAATCAATACAGGGGCGAAGACCACCATCTTTTTTCCCAACGAAAAAGAAGCCCGCCCCCGCAGGGGAACTAGAAGGTCTGATGAAACCCCTTTCTAGGTTTTCCCTTATATACTCCTTCATTGCCTGGGCTTCGGGCAAAGAAAGAGGGTAGGTTCTACCACGAGGAGGAGTGGAACCAGGAATAAGGTCAATTGGGCAGTCATACTGCCGGTGTGGAGGTAGAGTTTCAGCAGCTTTTTTTGAAAATACATCAGCATACTCTGCGTATGCGGCAGGTAACCCTTCAAGAGAAGCAGTTGCCACCACTGAAGGAAAGCAAACCCCACCACACTTGGGACCCCATTGAACAACCCCCTTTGAGACCCAGTCAATCAGAGGGTTATGCATCTGGAGCCATGGTAATCCTAAAATTAGGGGAGAGGAAGCACCCTCAATGAGGTATAAAGCTATCTCCTCACAATGCAGATTGTCAGTACACATAGAAAGAACAACAGTTTGTTTTGAAACCACACCTGACCCTAAAGGTCTTTTATCCACTGCCCATATCCTCATGGGGGTAGTTAGAGAAACTAAGGGAATATTGTATTTGGTTGCAAAAGCAGCATCCAGAAAGTTTCCCTCCGCCCCAGAATCCACAAATGCAGACACCTTGACAGAGCCCGTAGGCCAGGTTAGTTTAACCGGAATCAAAACCTTGGAGGCAGATTGGGGAGAGGAAACTCCTGCACCCAAATGGAGCTCCCCTTCTCCATTTAGGCTTCGGAGTTTCCCGGCCTCTTAGAACATTGGTTCAGAAAATGTCCCTTTTCACCACAGTATATGCAAAGACCCAGGGAACGCCTGCGTGCCTTTTCCTCAGGAGTCAGATGGGATACGCCTAATTGCATAGGCTCCTCCTGAGGTAGAGGCACAGAGGGGTTAGAAGATTTTACATTGGTTACCACATTAGACCTTATATCAGTAACCCTAGAGAAGTTTGTACTCCTCTCACCCCTTCTCTCCCTTTGCCTTCTATCTACCTGGATGGCGAGGGACATGAGATCATCCAGGTTAGAAGGTAAGGGGTAGTTAACCAGACTATCTTTTACAGAATCAGATAACCCCAAACGGAATTGACTCCGTAGAGCCAAATCATTCCACCCAGTCTCCACTGCCCACCTGCGGAATTCGGTGCAGTACACCTCCGCATCCCTTTTCCCTTGGCGCAACTTACGAATCGCGGTATCGGCAGAAGATGCACGATCCGGGTCATCGTAAAGAATTGCCATGCTGTTAAAGAAAGTGTCTAGGGAATAACGAGCAGGGTCAGAGGAAGGCAGCCTGAGGGCCCAAATTTGGGGGTCACCCAAAAGCAGGGTCATAACAAACCTTACTTTCTCCTCACCAGTTTGGAAAGAGTGAGGAAAGAAACTAAGGTATAACTTGCATGCCTCTTTAAAGACGAAGAATTTAGTGCGATCCCCGCTGAATCTCTCAGGGAACACAATGTTTGGTTCATGGGGTTTAGATGAGTTACCCCAATTTGCAGAAGAACCCACAGAAGGAGCAGGAACAGATTGCTGCTGCGAAGCTTGAGTACCCTCCAGCTGTCGGGTTAGATTGTGAAAACGCTGCAGGAGGTAATTTTGCTTACGTTCGTGATCCTCCAAGCGCTGTAACAGTGTAGTAAGAAGCGCTTCGGTGGTAGTTGGAGGAGCAGCAGCGGCAGCAGCTTCAGCGTGACTTTCGTCCTCCATGGCCCGTGATAATGTCACGACCGGCACCCGAATACCAGAACAAATGCCAAGCACCCTGGTCTCGGCTCGGCTTCACCAGTAGTGTGACCACCGTTGGGCTTCGGGAGGAGCCCTCAGCTTACTTGGGTGCCACCTGGACTTAACGAGGGGTGCAAGGCGAGGTGTTCTGGCTGGCAAAGGGGCACGGCTGTTAGCAGAGTCTTTTGGGCCGAAGGTCACGGTACAAATGGAGCAGGCAAGAGAATCGTCAGACAGGCGGAGTCGAGGCAGGCGGATATCAGAATCGTCAGGCAGGCAAGGGTCAAACCGGGTTGTCAATCAAGGGGTTAAGCAGGAAGAGTTGTCGTAGGCAGGCAAGGGTCAGGATACAGAGTTCAGAATAGTCAGGATACAGGCAGCATCAAACACGGATAAACAGGATACAGAAACCAGGAACAGATGCACTAGGCTCAGAAACCACTTAGAAACAAATTTCTATCACGGGCACTGGCTGGGAGACATAATGGGCCTTATAAAGGTTCAAATTTCGCGCCAAACTGGCGTCAAAAACGTGCTGGCGCAAATGCGTCAGCGTGCCTCCGCCTTTAAGAGGTGTGCAGGCGCGCCGTGCGCGCCCTAGAATCAAGATGGCGCCAGCGCCGGCTCATGGACCGTGCGGCGGGCGTCCCCGCCGATGGTGCGGTGAGCGCCGCATAGGTAAGTTCCTTACATTCCCTAGTCGAAGTACACAAAAAATAGCTTGAAATTCAAAGTTTTTCACTTCGAAACTTCACCTCGACCTTTGATAAATCTGCCCCAAGGTGTACTTAAAAGATAAGAGTGGATATGCAGAAAGAATATCCTTAAATAAATTCCTCACTCTATCATCATTAGCCTAGGCATAGCAGTCTTCAAATTTAAAGGAGAAGGAAAGGTTAAAACTAAGTAAGCCTTATCAGAAAGGTCCATCTAAATATACCAGTAAACCCCCAAAGTAGTGCTGCTCTGAGTCCCCTGTCAAAAGAAACTTTGCATTTCTTTCCTTCTATTGTGTACTCATGGGCTTCTGTATCAGACTTCCTGCCTTCAGGTTAAACCTCATTGCCCTGGGCAAGAGCATGCTCAGTTTGTTCCTCTTCTCCCCCACCCCTCCCTTCTCTGCTGTAATCTGAGCCCAGAGCAGGGAAGTGATGTCACACCATGTTAATACTGCAGCTCCTATCCTAAACAAACAGAGACTTTCTAGAGCTTTTTACTCAGGTATGGTAAAACATTCTACAGAATAAATATAGCATTCTAGCTTGCACTATTGCAGCTGATCTATTCGCAATAAAATGCCTCCGTAGCTTTCCTTCTCCTTTAAGGGAGTATTTAAAAGTCATCTACTACAACATAAAATTTAGTATTTTGCAGAATTTGTCTATAACTGCATTTCTGAAACATGTAGGTTGTCTTTGTACATGTTACAAATTTATTTAACCAAAGTGTTGTCAACCCTGAAGCCATATTGGGCACTTCTGAGTAACATCCCAGACTGCCCTGGTTGCTAGGCCATAAACCAAAGCAGGTTAGAAAACTGCTGTTCTTAACTAAGAAAGAACTCTATGATATGAAAGTAATTTTATTTATTTATTTTGAAGTTTTCAAGAAGTATTTTTGCCGCATTTATAGATATGTCTTGCCAAAAGTGAAGCATTTCCTGAAAAATAAAGTAATGGAAAGGAAAAATAAGAAATGGAAAGATACCCTTTTCATTTCCAACCAATGGAGGATGTGGAAGGGTAGATAAAAAGATAAATATATGACAACTGTTCATAAAACAAAACCTCTAAATGTGCAGTTGTTTGATAGAGGTAGAGAAATAAGTTGCAAGGCATTTCACCTCTATGAAATCAGCTTCTCCATGCAAGGGGGAAAAGGTTTTTTACTGTAGATAAAATTGTATTACTTTATAAACAAAGTCTATAACTGTCACACACGATTGCAGTAACGTCTTGCGGTAGCAATAAGGAGAAAATCTGTATATGTCATACTCAGGAATATGCTAATATGCCAAAACTAGTATTTTGTATATTGTCTGTATATGTTTAAACCTACAACATTCTCTTAAAACAATGCTCAGATAATTTAAATTGTTTCAGCAGTCAGATGTTTCACATCCTGAACCTTAGAAGCTACTACAAAGATAACAAAAAGGAGCACAGATAGAATTAAACAGAGATCTCGGGAACAGTGTTTGAGACATATAATTATCTAAAAAAGAGAAGACCTCAGAGTAATCTCTTCTTTTTCCGTGCATTCACTAAAAATAACAGAGTAGAAGAGAGAGAGGTGAACCATGAAAACGTATCTGTAGAGGTATATCAGCATTTGCTGAATGTCTGCCACAGTGCCAGAATTATATATGCAGATTTATGCAAAACAGTTGGAAGACTGTAACTCTCTAAAGATGCAGTGCTTCATTAAATGAGAAGAGGGATCATAGCAAATGAATGGCAAATAATTTTATCATCAAATTGGCTCACCTTAACCATTGTTTTGCCAGGAATAAAGGAACACTGTTGGAATATAACTGATCTCAGCACAAGATACTGGTGCTGTATAAAAAAGGGAAAATAATAAAACATTAAACAAAATGCTCTGACACAAAATACTGATCATATTATTTAAGGGATTCTATCTCAGGAAAACATGTTTTTTTCAAAATGCATCAGTTAATAGTGCTGCTACAGCAGAAATCATTTTTTCGAAAGTGCAAACACATTTAATTTTGAAATGGGGCTAGAAAAAGTTTCAGTTTCCCAGATGCCTTGTGCTCTGATACACTTCAGTCACTCTTTACTGCTGCGCTGCAAGTTGGAGTAATATCACCCCTCCCTTTCCCCTCCAGCAGCCTAACAATAGAACAATGGGAAGGTAACCAAATAACAGCTCCCTGATACAAGCAGGATTGGACTCCAACTCTTCTATTTAAATTTATTTGCCGTTTTTTATTCTTAAAGTGGACCTGTCACCCAGACACAAAAATCTGTATAATAAAATTCCTTTTCAAATGAAAGCATTCGTAGCTGTTGTAATCTCATTTAAACATCTTAGCTGTGAATCAAATATTGCCTGCCCCTCCTCTATGCCCTGGGCATAGAGGCGGGGCAGACAATTACTTTTACTTTCCATTCAGCACTTCCTAGATGTCACTGCTCTCCCCACATTCCCCCATTCTCTTCACCATTTAATTGTGTAACCAGTACATGGGGATGGACATCAGGACCCCCATTCTGGTGCACAAACAAGATTTTGAGATGATGCAAGGCTTGCCTTAATAACAGTGTCCACAAAATGACTCCTGCCTGTTTGCTATAATTATGAATTCCCAGACTGATGGAAATATGATTCAAATAATTTATATAGTGTAATTTAAGTTCATTTAGCTTGACTTATGTGATAAAATAGGATTTTGAATAATTTTTTGGGTGATGAGTCCCCTTATAAAAAATGTATAGCTGCTAAAGTGACATAATTGGACATCAGCTGGTGATAAGTAGGAATATTAGGTAGCTATACAGTACTTTTAAAGGTGGTATTTACTAAAACTAGACTTTTTCTTACTTTATTGAAAATAATTTGACCAAACAGTACAAGACAAACTAAAATTTGTCGAGTTTTTGAGAGAAAACCAGTGGACCATTTTGCAGAATGTTTGTTGGAATGTTGTAGTATAACAGGGCTGTCCAACTGGTGGCCCATGTGCCACGACCCCCCCTTGTTCACACTTTATAAAAAATGATAAAGGGGCACCAGTACTGTATCACTATATGTAGAACACCTTAGAGTAGTCCTGATAGGTTTCCCTGTCTATTGCCGTCCCTGTCTTCTGCCTTCCATATGCTTCCTGTGTGTACCATGCTCTGCCTGTGTGTGCCATACTCTGCCTGCATGTGCCCTACTCTGCCTGTGTGTGCCTTGCTCTGCCTGTGTGTGTGCCCTATTCTGCCTGTGTGTGCCCTACTCTGCCTGTGTGTGCCCTACTCTGCATGCATGTGCCCTACTCTGCCTGCATGTGCCATACTCTGCCTGTGTGTGCCTTGTTCTGCCTGTGTGTGCCCTACTCTGCCTTTGTGTGCCCTGCTCTACCTGCGTGTGCCCTACTCTGCCTGCGTGTGCCCTACTCTGCCTGCATGTGCCCTACTCTGCCTGCGTATGCCCTACTCTGCCTGTGTGTGCCCTACTCTGCCTGTGTGTGCCCTACTCTGCCTGTGTGTGCCCTACTCTGTCTGTGTGTGCCCTACTCTGCTTGTGTGTGCCCTGCTCTGCCTGTGTGTGCCCTATATGTGCCTTAGTGTGCCCTACTCTGCTTGTGTGTCTATTGCTGTCCCTGTCTTCTGCCTTCCATATGCTTCTTGTGTGTGCCATGCTCTGCCTGTGTGTGCCATACTCTGCCTGCATGTGCCCTACTCTGCCTGTGTGTGCCTTGCTCTGCCTGTGTGTGCCCTACTCTGCCTGTGTGTGCCCTGCTCTGCCTGTGTGTGCCCTATTCTGCCTAAGTGTGCCCTACTCTGCTTGTGTGTCTATTGCCGTCCCTGTCTTCTGCCTTCCATATGCTTCCTGTGTGTGACATGCTCTGCCTGTGTGTGCCATACTCTGCTTGCATGTGCTCTACTCTGCCTGTGTGTGCCTTGCTCTGCCTGTGTGCCCTACTCTGCCTGTGTGTGCCATACTCTGCCTGTATGTGCCCTGCTCTGCCTGTGGAACATATGCCTGGTATTTGTTCTGGGGGTTTGTTAGCATTTGAAAATAAATTGTTGTTAAGGGCCCCTAAGGTGTTTAATCATATGTTGGGGTGCTGTGTTATCCAAGGGGAAGAGAAGGCATATGGATTTAAGGCTATATCTTATATGACACATTTTTAACATATGAGTGATATCCCTGCAGTGAGCACCAACCATTTGTTTTTTTGGTGTGCTACCACAATTAATGTGGACATAATCTAGTGGTAACATGTGTGTGGTTTAAAGTGTGTGTGGTTTAAAAACAGAGAGCGGTCAACGCTGGTTTCAATTATCGGCTTTCCATTATGTAAGACGGAAAAATTTCAGCCCTTGGTACCACAGAAGTTGGACAGCCCTGTACTATAAGATCAAGCTGTATCTTTTTATATAAAATGTTTTTGTGCAACTTTAGTGTACACTAAACAGGGCTCTAGTGAAGGTGACATAAATTAGGCTTTGGGTGCTATATTAAACCATGGAATTGATGTTGATGTTGATGTATTTACTAAAACATAATACATTATGTAAACTAATGGTTAATTCTCATAGTTCACTTTTTCAAAACCAAGTCCTAGAGGAATCTAACCCTATCTTTTCAAATTCTCTTATAGATCTCTTTGAGCCAAAAGGTGAACTCCTTGCTGTTTGTGGTTGTCTTTCTAAAGTACACAGGAAAGCAGAGAAAGGGGCAACATACATTGTAAACATTTAGAAATTTGTAAGTAAATACATTTAAAATCTCATTAAAATGATCATACTTGGGCAATTAAACATAAAGAAAATGAACGACCACTGTAGTGTTCCAATTAATACACAGCAGTTTAACTTTTCACTAAGTGAGGTAATTGACTCTAATGGAAACATAATATCTCTTATTTAACAGCTCAGTAATATTTTGCTTTGCCTACAGAAATTACTGCTCACTCAAAAAAAAAAAGAAAAAAAGAAAAATTAACCATCTAGTACAAACAAAGCAAAAACAAAATATATTTGTGATTAAATTGGTATCAGCAGGAAGAAATCCCATTGTTTTCTAAATTAGCTGTAATTAAAATTTTGTGTTTTCAAATGTCAGTTTGTAAAAATATGCATTATTATATTGCCCAATACACTGTAACCAGTGATATAACTACTGCACTTACAGGCATGGGCATGGTTTGCAGCCTCAGATGTACACACTCCACACTGCCTCAACTCCTCCCCACACTTGCTTATTTTGTAGGTAAGATGGTAAAGGCAGTGGAAGAGGCATGGAGATTAAATGCTATAAACAGATCCCTTGGTGATCCAACCCCCTCCTTTAAAGGGATATTGTCTCAGCAAAACATGTTATATTTTTCCAAAACACATCCGTTAATAGAGCTTCTTCAGCAAAACTTTTTAAAACAGCAAACCGAATTTTTAATATTTAATTTTAAAATGTGCATATCCCAGGTGCCCCCGAACATGTGACTTGTGCTCTGATAAACTTCAGTCACTCTTCACTGCTACACTGCAAGTTTGAGTAATATCACAACCCCCACAGCAGCCCAACAGTAGCCTATCAACAGATCAATGGGCAACTAACCAGATAGCAGATACCTGACACCTCTGCTGAAGGATTTATTTGCTAACTCCCAGTGGTAGACACGAGTATAGCACCCAAGGAGGAAAAACTCTGCACAACTTCGGTCGTTGTGAAAAACGAGCTAGGAATCAGGTACAAAGCACTGGGATGACTGCCTCCACACCAAAATTACAGCTAAAAATTCATTAGTTGGTTCAAGAATTAAAATTTATATGGTAGAGTGAATTATATGCAATGTAGAAAAAAAGTAAACCATAAAAATCACGACAGAATCCCTTGAACCTTGAAAATGCTCCTTCTCATTAGGCTTTATGTCTCTAGTGGGCATTTCAAATGTAATTTGTCAAAGACTATACAAAATGAGGTGGCTCATCAGTAGATATGATACTGTAGAACAGTCCAAAGGCGTAATAAAAGTGATGACAGGGTTTGATTCCTAAATGTTGTTGCTAGGGATATTTTATAAACTATTTCCTTGATATACTGAAGTATAGGATATAGTGTTGGTTCAAATGTGAGAAATAATAAAACAGAATAACATGGACACTAATGTATTAATAGAAGAATTACATAAAATATGTCTGACTTTTCTTTGATAATGTTTTGGAAGTTTTTTTACCTATTGCACCTGGAATAAAAAAGTGCCCAGCAGCAACAGTACAAAGACAGCTTCTAAATTGTCATTTAGGCCCATTATTGATCATTTATTGTGATGGAGAAAAGAAGTCACAGTTAATGAGATTGTTTGTGAGTGATTTCTTATGTGGAACAGGCCCAGCTCTGGGGGGAGCTCCAGGTACCATCCCTCCTAAGGAGACTAGTAAAGTAAACCAATTAGCTTACTTTATAAGGTGTATATTAGGTTCTGCGAATCGAGTTTAACCATGATTTAAAGAGTTGTTTAAATAAACAACTCTTTCATTTGCTAATAATTGGAAGAAACGTATCGCTCCTTTTGCAGCAGTGGCCTTGCAGCCTATTGTCTACAATAGGACTGAATATTTTTTAGAAATAAAACAAAAAAATGTTGAATGAGGCATACAATATCAAGTACAAGTAGGCATTAAGGATTCAGTTTCATTGTATACGTCTGGTTATATCTGGTTACATCTGTTCCTGCTACATATCTTGGCTCTAGAAAATATGCATATAAAATTAAAGTAATGATATTTTGCATATTTGTTACGGAGTGAAATAGGTTAAATATTAGTCATGTGAGGCAACATAAAGCAGTTCAGGTCTGTAGAATACTTGTTTTATTGCACAAAGTATATTAGCTAGTGCAATAATAGTTAAATATTATACTTTGAATATAATTGGCCTGCCAGGATATTTAGTTAAAAAAAGAAGAATTCCTTTTTACTGTCTAACATATATATGTAACCTCCCCTTTGTTTACATGTTACTCAAAATTATAAAAAAACAAAAAAACAAAATTGTATTCTTCATCAAATAGATACCTGGTAGAGTGTCCAAAATGAAATCTACAGGATCAGTAAAATTGCAGCAAAGATTTAATCACAGATACTATGTCAATGCAATAAAATCTGTATCTGTCCATTGGTCAGGCTGCAATATTTTATTAATATGAACATTTCAAGATTTAGATCTTGATGGTCTTAAATCTCTAAAAGGGTTGTTAAACCATGCATACAAACTGTATTTAAAGGGATACTGTCATGGGAAAAAATGTTTTTTCAAAATGAATCAGTTAATAGTGCTGATCCAGCAGAATTTTGCACTGAAATCCATTTCTCAAAAGAGCAAACAGATTTTTTTATATTCTATTTTGAAATCTGACATGGGGCTAGACATATTGTCAATTTCCCAGCTGACCCAAGTCATGTGACTTGTGCTCTGATAAACTTCAATCACTCTTTACTGCTGTACTGTAAGTTGGAGTGATATCACCCCCTCCCTTGCCCCCCCCCAGCAGCCAAATAAAAGAACAATGGGAAGGTAACCAGATAACAGCTCCCTAACACAAGATAACAGCTGCCTGGCAGATCTAAGAACAACACTCAATAGTAAAAACCCATGTCCCACTGAGACACATTCAGTTACATTGAGAAGGAAAAACAGCAGCCTGCCAGAAAGCATTTCTCTCCTAAAGTGCAGGCACATGACACATGACAGGGAGAGCTGGGAAATTGACAAAATGTCTAGCCCCATGTCAGATTTCAAAATTGAATATAAAAAAATCTGTTTGCTCTTTTGAGAAATGGATTTCAGTGCAGAATTCTACTGGAGTAGCACTATTAACTGGTGCGTTTTGAAAAAAACATGTTTTCCGATGACAGTATCCCTTTAAATACAGTCTTCCCTTTTTAATACCTGCTATAGGCACTGCAAAACTATAAAATTTGCAATCTCTCTTCTACTGTCGAAAGTGGTGGTGAAACAGTTTCTGGATTTGCAAAAGCTACTGTATATTAAATTTGCGCAAAGGAAAATTTGTTCATGCAAAGGCATAAACTTTAGCATTGCAAATAGTTTCCCATGACCAACTTTTATTACATTCCCCTATATACCACTTATTGAGCCCCTATACCATAAGAACAGCTTTATGAAAATTATTGAATTCATCATTTTAATTCTGCTTTCTTGTTATTTGAGAGTAAGGTCCTATAGAACCTGTGACATTTTAACAAATGTTCAGAGCACTAATTATCATTATATTCCATGCTTCATTAGTAGCTTTTATTTAAAGGAAAATAAAATTTGAAAGTATCGTGGATTATAGAACCAAACAGGGACCCATGTTTTTGAACATGGAAGAAATGAATACAACTGAACCTGTGAGTTTTATAACTGTAAAAGGATAATTTGATATATATTAGCACATCTGCCACATATTGTTATTGGATTGCATACATAGAAATTTCTTTGCTAAGATTTAATTCAGATTTGTTTTATTTAGTAGTGCATGCAAAAACCAATTACATGCAATATGCGCACCTTGCTTTTTTAGTGATCTGTGTTTACTTTATTCATTACCTAATTCTAATTGTTCATTGAAAAAACATCTTTTTTTTGCTTTTTGTGGCAAAAAGGCCTCTTGCACTTTCACACATTTGCAATGAAGAGCTAATGGCACTTCTGGAATTAGCCATCAAGCACCATAGATCAATTATATTCTGTGTAACACAGCTTTTTTTTTTTGCTCTACTAGAGCCATGGTTAAATGGTGGCAATACAGCTATTACCGAACTATATACTCTTAGCTTAAGAAGTTGTAATAGTTATTAGATAGATATAATGCATTTCTTTTAGGGGAGGTAAGAAGCAATATACATGTATATATGTATAATTTTATTGCACAAAAACCATGAATATTTTGTAAAATAAACTCTTGTAAATGATGCTTGATGATGTCATTAGTTATATTCATGCTAATTTATATTCATGTTATGTAATTTGTGTCTCATGACTTAAGGTCCCCATAGACACAAAGGGGCAAATTCACTAAGATTCGTAGTTGTGCCAGGCGTAACTTCACCGCACTTCGCCGCACTTCGCCGCACTTTGCCAGGCGTAGTTTCGCCAGCGCTTCGCAAATTCACTAAAATCCGAAGTTGCGCTCAGGGGTAGCGTAAGGTTGCGAAGTTGCGCTAGCGTTGCTTCGCTAAGTTAAGCGAAGTTACGCTAGCGAAGGCTAATTTGCATACGGCGCCAAATTCAAATTTCAATGGAGGAACACGTATCAGCACTACAAATGGCTAGAAAAGCTTCAAAACATCAAATAAAAATTTTATTTTGCCCTACACATGTGCCCACTGTATAGGTAAGTTGACATGAGTCAGGAAATGTAGGGGGGAAGGAGGGGAGCCCCAAAAATGTTTCCGATCTTTTTCAGCCTATCACCCATAATGTAGAAAACACGCCAGCGTTTTTTGGGACTTAGAAAAATTTTTTACTTTTTTTGAAGCAATCCCTATCTACTCTATTGCGCTTCGCCTGGTCTGAGGTGGCGAAGAAAGTCTAGTGTAAAAGGAAGCATTCAGTATACTGCGCGTGTTAGTGAATTTGCGTAGTTTCGTCGCTAGCGAAACTTCGCCAGGCGTAAGGGTGCGAAGTAACACTAGCGGAACTAGTTATTCGTTAGTGAATTTGCGCAGTAACGAAAATGCCAAACGCTAGCGAAGTAACGCTATCGTTCGGCGCTTCGGCGCTTAGTGAATTTGCCCCAAAGATTTTTCTTTGGTGAACGACCAGTTAGTGTAATCCAACCAATCCGTCAAATTATCGTGAAGTTAGTGGGAATTGAACGATCGTACATCTTGCTATTTTTCGTCCGACATCTGTCAGAAAATTGATCGCCCATGTTAAAAAATTTTCATTGGTCACAGTGAAATCTATCTATTGTCCAATTATTTGCAGGGCCAAGCAGGTGGCTACCCTCAGTTTTCCTGGCTTCAACTAGACAATATCGCTTGAAATGGTCTTTTTAGTTGATGGACAATCGTACATTTAAACAATCATTTCAAGATAATCTTGGTCTCACGATAACGAAAAGATCTTTTAAAAATCTTTACATCTATGGCCAGCTTAACTGAAACTGCAAGACAAAATTGGTTCCATGCAGGATGTTTTCACTTTTCCAGAGAGTTTTGACTAATTTGAAGATTTGGCAGCAAATGTTGATAAATGCAATTATGAAATAACATAGGCATGACATAAATGTTAATTATACACTAAATACAAAGGTGATGAGGGCCCTTAACTGAGAAGGAATTAGGATTTTTGTGGATAACAGATTGTGCTGGAAAAAATGCAAAGAGATGCAACTAAATTGAAAGAAATGGAACATTTAAACTACAGGTACATTTAGACTATCAATGCTTGAACTGTGCAAGGTAACATTGTAGTTTCTAGAAGACATTATAGACAGGTAGCGGGATCTTTTTCCACATAGAGAAGGAGCAAGAACAAAAGGCCATTCCTTCAGACTTGAGGAATTGAGTATTCATTTTAAGCAGCACAGATGGTTCTTTAAGGTGAGGGCAGTGAGATTGTGGAATACTGTGCTGGGTGGTATTGTTACCACTGATTCTATTTATGCCTTTAATAATGGATTGAATGACTTCTTTGTCAAGAATAATATCGAGTATACAGGGCTGTAGCAATCTCAAGGGCTAAATATATGTATTGGTGTATATCACTCACTGTAAATGTACTTGGGTATACAGTATAATTTGGAAGGATGGCACTATTGTCCTTTTTCAACTCAAATTCATTATATAACTTTTTGTCAGGCTTGCTGGGGTTTGATACTGAGATCTTCTGGTTACTGGCTGCTCGCCCTATCTACCAGGCCAGGAGAACAGTCAGTAAGTTCTTATTTATACTTCAGCTGGGTCTCAGGATTAGCCATCTCACCCCAGCATCCTTATTGGTGGGTTGGGGTTAGCCAATCAGGGCTGACCCTGCCCTATATAAGGCTATCCCTCCTCACAATCGGTGCCTGAATATTGTCCTAACCTGAGCACTGTGGCATAGTAACTGACTCTGGTTCTCTAGCTCTGGTGTCCTGGCCTGGCCTTGCCTTGTATTGTTCTAGTCTTGCTAAAGTTCCTATTCCTGTCTGACTCTCTTCACACCCACTGTCCTGATCTGGTTTCCTTATGATAAGAACTGACTGACATTTAGCACATAAAGTCCTTTTCCTGCTGTCACTTTAGGAAAGCAGTATAAAGAAAACCATAAACAAAACATAAAGCATTTGATGGTTTTGCATCTACTGGATGAAAAGGTCACTACTTTTTTTTTTTAACCAAGGAGGGGGCTTTTCTTCTTACCTGAGCATCATTCATAAAAAGTACAAGTGATACAAAAATGAACATTTTTCTTTCCTTATTAGATGGAAAGTGGGATATAGTTGTTTCCAATCACTTGAGACCATACTCATTTTCAGCATAACAGGTTTTGGGATCCCCCTGCTGTGGAGAACAGTGTTAGATAGCTACGATATTTGTTGATGGACCTCATGCCAATGCAGCTGTCAAGAACACAGCTGTTGTATTTCCTTCTGAGTAATCAGTGCTGCCAGTACCCTCCAGCTACTCTGTTCTCTGATCAGGTCCAGTGGAGAGTTGCAAAGGAACGGGCTTATAAAGGGAAATGCAAAACAAAGATTTTACAATAAATTGCATTTTCACCCCCTACCTCCATGTCATACGAGGGAATGGCTTGAATTTGTTCTAGTACAGTGGCTCAGAGGAAATCACAATGGAACAGCTTCTCCTGGAGACTGTTAATGTAGTGTGTAGAGTTTTCACTTTATTGGAGAGGAGAAGTGCATGTCGTGCAGACATTCCCTTGCATAATTTATCAGTAGCACAGGAAAAAAGGACAGAATAAGCAGCTCAGAGCCATGCTTCAGCGCCTCTTAGAGAAAACCATGTTTATTAAAAAATGCAGAGGACGAGAGTTCTTACTGTGCCTTCTCGCTACATTGAAAAGCTGAAAGAGTGATCATCATCTTGATTACTAACAAACAAAACATATACAGTATATGATAAATCTTTGCTAAGACACAGGCAGTGTTTGCAGTTCAAATTTCTAAAGGACTGTGGAAATGAAAAGCAAGTATATTAGAGTATAAAAAATATATTTATTATGTATAGATACATTCATACTGGATTAAGAACTCTTCAGGACAACAAAAGGCATAGCTTACCATTGCTACATAACTCAGTTTTCCTTCACAAGCTTAGCCATGGAAGGTTAATGGATATTGTATTCTGGTTACATCTGGAGTACCAGGTTGCTTAATGCTGTTATAGGAAGGCCCACGACATAAGAAACACACCCAAGCAGTTGGAAAAATAAGCAGAGGCCTTAGAATATGGCTGAATGTAATGTAATCCTTAAAGGACAAAAAAAATAAAATCCCATTTTTAATTTCTTTAATGAAAAAGAAACCTATCTCCAATATACTTTAATTAAAAAATGTGTACCATTTTTATCATAAACCTGACTGTATGCAGTGAAATTCTCCCTTCATTTACTGCTGTGGATAGGAATTTTCAGATGGTCCCTAACTGCTGAGCAGGGAAACAATCATACTTATGAACAGCAGGGGGAGCCCCCGCCTTACTTATCAGCCAGCAGAATTCAAGCAGCTTTGTTTATGACGATCCCTAAGCAGACCACACTGAGCATGTGCAGGGTCAGGCAAAGATGTTTAACAAAGTTACAAGATGACAGCCCCCTGTGGCCAACTTTGAAAGCATAAATCATTTGTTTGATTGGCTTTGTGGTGCAGTAAGTTCATGCTTATGTTTAGTATACAAAATACAGCATTTCTAGCCTTATTCTATTTCAGACTTTCCTTGTCCTTTAAACCTTACTCTTCAAATAACACCATGAATCACAATAACAGTGCAAAGAGTTTACTGGTTTGTGCCAGACTAACTTAAAAAAATATGTTTTCATTTTACACTACTCTAGACCTGGCAGAATAAGAACATTGTCTGTCTTTTAAACCAGTGTCAAAACACATTACAGTGAAGGGCTACGAAGGGAATTTCTGTTAAAGGATGTGCCATCAAAGCTTATAGCCCTTCATGCTAAATACTTTTCTATTAAAAGAGGCAGACATGAATGCAAAACAACAAAGGATGTCAAGCCTACTGCCTTGCAAAGCATTCATCACATACATAAAAAGTAACTGCATTTTGAATGCTTTAAATTGTTTTTATAGGGGAACACAATGCTCTCCATACTGCACTGTTTTTTTAATTAATTTGTTTTCTAAGTAGTGTCATGTGACTTTCTATTAGTAGCAGCCTCACTTTCACCACTCTATGTCCTTGTTGTTTACTTGTATAACAATACAAATTAACTTCATCATCTCATTGATGATTGTCAAAGAACGAAAATACATTTGGACTGATTTAGGAATGCAACAGCAATTTCAACAAGCTAAAATGGACACAAAATTGCACATGCATTGCTTATACTGTGGCTGCTACTGACTTGCGCCCAATCATATTGCAGGCTAATGAGCACTGGAAGTAATGACATCTCCACTCTGAAAATGATAGCTGCAACTTGCAATGGATTTACAAAAAGTAAACATGAACAGACATTGCCCCAGTTATTGTTTCAAGTGGAAGATCAAAAACATAGATTTACCAGACCATACAATGATGGTTACAGATTTTGGACCAGCTTTAATTCAGTGAGAAAAGGGTTTAACAAGTGAAAACTCATGGATGAGATTCAATTTGAGATGCAATACAATTCAGAAAAATGTGTCATGTATCAAATCATGTGAAAACTCTGTAGGAATATCTGCAAAGTGGTTGGGTTTTCTGATTCACCAACTAGCTGGTCTGCAGGTGCAGTGCATGGGTATCCGGTTCAGCAGGAGGTCTTAACCTGCCTCCCCCACTGATATAGCTGTTTTTGTTCCTTTACCTGCAGGCCCAGATTTGTGGAAAGGCCACCAGGGTCCGGGCCTAGGGCGGCAGAATTTTAGGGGACGGCATGCTGCCCAATCACACCCATATAGGTTCAGAAACACTGGTGATGCATAGGAGATAAAATATTTTTTAAAATTTCCCATACGCCAATCCTCATTGCTCCGGTCCCAATGATGAAAATTTGCACAAATAAAAGGGAGAGGATGAAGCAATGAATATCAGTAGGCCTAGGGGTGCCCGCTATGTAAATCTGGCCCTGTTTACTTGGTTGACCCATATGTCATTTCCTGTTGTGCAGAACCCCAGGTCGAGTGGAGAGTAAACCCTGGAGGTTGCAGGTCAGGAAGTGGGTCAGGTTAGAGGGTATGGTGGGGTGGCGGCTGCAGGTTGGGTTGCAGGTCAGCAGGTCTGCTCAACGAGACTAATACAGGACTCTAATACACACATTAGGGGTATTAAGGGATAAGTTACCGGACTTAATTGCTATAAGTTTGTGGAAGCATGGTTTTATGTGTAACAGATCTTGACAGACTAATTAAGTTTCCTTTTATGAGAAGGTGAGCAGGGACCTCAATTCTGGGTAGTGGATGTGATTTACTTAGACTTTGCTAAAGCATTTGATACAGTGCCACACAGAAGGTTACTGGTCAAATTAAGGAATGTTGGCCTGGAATATAGTATTTGTACCTGCATAAAGAACTGGCTAAAAGATAGACTACAAAGAGTGGTGGTAAATGGAACATTTTCTAATTGGACCAGTGTTGTTAGCGGAGTACCGCAAGGCTCTGTACTTAGTCCTTTGCTTTATTAATGACCTGGAGGTGGGTATTGAAGGCACTGTTTCTATTTTGCTGATGATACAACAATGTGAAGAACTACAGTTTCTATGCAGGATGTTGCAACTTTGCAGAGTGATTTGATTAAATTGAAAACTGGGCAGCAAACTGGAAAATGAGGTTCAATGTTGATAAATGCACAGTTATGCACTTTGGCATAAATAATATAAATGCAAGTTATATACTAAATGGCAGTGTGTTGGGAGTTTCCTTAAATGAGAAGGATCTAGGGGTCTTTGTAGATAACACGTTGTCTAATTCTGGGCAGTGTCATTCTGTGGCTACTAAAGCAAATAAAGTTCTGTCTTGCATAAAAAAGGGGATTAACTCAAGGGATGAAAACATAATTATGCCTCTTTATAGGTCCCTGGTAAGGCCTCATCTGGAGTATGCAGTGCAGTTTTGGACTCCAGTCCTTAAGAGGGATATAAATGAGCTGGAGAGAGTGCAGAGACGTGCAACTAAACTTGTTAGAGGGATGGAAAACTTGTGAGGATAGACTGTCAAGATTGAGGTTGTTTTACCCCTCCGAACCCCGGCCCACGCAAGAGACTATCAGCCAGTTTCTCGCGGACATCCGGCTTCCACGTCCCACTCCCCTGCAATTGGAATCCCTGAACCAAGCTATTACCCAAGAGGAGGTTGAACAGACCATTTTAGACCTTAAGGCTGCTAAGTCCCCGGGGGAAGATGGCTACTCCAACATATATTATAAGCAATTCAGGCAGGTTTTGATGCCCCACTTACCCAAGTTGTTCAATAATATCAAGGACACTGGCTATATTAAGCCCGAATTTCTTTTGGCACACATAGTGACAATCCCGAAGCCGGGCAAGTCCCCCGATTTATGTCAAAACTATCGCCCTATTGCACTATTGAACACCGACTTGAAACTATATGCCAAGATTCTAGCGTCCCGCCTCGCTACTGTCCTTCCAACCCTAATTGATAATGATCAGGTGGGTTTTATTCTGGGGAGGCAGGGCTCAGACAGCACGAGACGTTTCCACAACTTGCTCCACATAACTAAACAAACCAAACAACCCACGGTCCTTCTTTCTTTAGATGCCGAGAAGGCGTTCGACCGGGTCCACTGGTTGTATATGAGGGAGACTTTGAACCACTTTGCTTTAAGTCCGGAATTCATCCAGGCAATACAACCCCTCTATTCTACTCCATCTGCCAAGGTTAACATCTCAGGGACCCTCTCGGACGCCTTCCGTATCACCAATGGCACACGTCAGGGGTGCCCGCTTTCACCTCTCATATTTGCCCTTATGGTTGAACCACTGGCACATATGATTAGATCTAACCCTAATATCACTGGTCTAGCCACCCTGGCAGGGGTTCAGAAAATTGGACTCTTTGCTGATGATATTTTATTGGCATTGACCAACCCCACAGTTACCATACCAAATGTCTTGCAATGCCTTCAACGATTCCAACAGGTTTCCTGGTACAAAATAAATACCTCTAAGACACAGGCACTACCCATAAACATACCGCAACCAGCCCTGGATGCTCTTACACACTCCTTTAACTTTGAATGGCGTGATTCATATGTTACCTATTTAGGGGTTAAGTTGCCAAAAAACCCTGATGCTATCTATAGACTGAATTACCAGCCTTTGTTGCATAAGGTGATCCATGACTGTGCCAAGTGGCGCAACGAACATATTTCATGGTTGGGCCGTATAGTGGCAACCAAAATGGATATTCTTCCCCAAGTTTTATATCTGTTCAGAACTTTACAAATCTCTCTGCCCCCCACTTACCTCCAAGCCTTGCAACGCTCAATTAATAAGTTTATTTGGCAGGGTAAGCAACCCAGGATCAAATTCCAAATCACCCAATACTCTAGAACCTCTGGAGGTCTTGGTGTTCCTAATATTAAGGCCTACCACACCGCTACGATACTGGAATCGGCCATCCGAATGCATGCCCCTTTCGGGCACAGAAAATGGGTAGATCTCGAACTTGGTTATGCCGCCAACCGTCAACTTACGCAGTACTTCTGGCTAAACAAACCTTCCCGGCCCTCCACTACCCTACTCCTGCCTACCACCAGGTTCACTATGCAAACGTGGCACCGGCTGGCTTCCAAGCTTAACTTTGGGTCTTTTCCCTCTCCGCTGTTCCCAATCTCAGCTCTCCCTGCAGTTATTCCGCAGATCCGGATTACGTCTTGGGTTGAAGCAGGCATCGTACATCTTCAGGACCTTTATTTTGTGAACTCCTTGGAGACATTTCAGAGACTTTCTGAGAGATACTCTCTGCACCCTCGAGACAACTATACTTACCTTCAGATCACTCACTGGCTCCTTTCCTTATCCAGGGAGTATAAAACAAGTAGACTCAAAACTAATATGGAATATCTCTGCCAGAAGGCATGGAATGGGAGACGACTTATTTCAATGTGTTATAAACAAGTGGTGGCCCAAGACCTGAACAGTAAGTTGCCATATATGATTAAATGGGAGCAGGATCTTCAGAAAACTTATACTATACAGCAATGGTGGAATGTACTCGCTGCCCCCCAAGGTGCAACTAAATGTACCAATCATAGAGAGGCCCACATCAAGCTGCTCTATAGGTGGCATCTATCCCCGGTTAAGCTGGCTAGGATTATACCTACTTACCCCAAGCACTGCTGGAGAGGGTGCGGGCAGGAGGGAACTTTGCTTCACATGTGGTGGGACTGCCGCATAATCTCCACCTTTTGGCGACGTATCTTTCAGGTGATCTCTCAACTACTCCAACAACAACTCCCTATGGCTCCTGAAGTGGCCCTGCTGCAAATTTATCCTATACGCGTTGCCAAAACCACTAAAAAAGTGCTGTTTCATGTTTTCAATACCGCTACCACCCTCATAGCTAAATACTGGAAGACTGCTACAACACCAACTCTACAGGAATGCTTGAATCAAATCAACACCAGGGGTAGCATGGAAAGGGGGGCGGCAGAGAGAGATAATTCTTTGGAGTCGCATTATGATATTTGGGGAGAATGGTACACGTTCATGGACACCTATAACCAATCTTGATAGCATCTCGAGTTTTTTGCTAACACATTGTGTATTCTTTTTCTTTTCCTTTCTCATTTATTTTCTATACTTGTACTGATAGCTGACTTGTTTATCTATTTGTGGTTGATTTTATCTGCAATTGTATTATTCATTTTGTGATGTCACCTGCGTGTGAGAAAACATTTCACTATGCTGTCATAAATGTCATTGCATGACCATCTCTCTTTTCAAATATTGCAAATAAAACTGAAGTTATAAAAAAAAGATTGAGGTTGTTTTCTCTGGAAAAAAGATGCTTGTGACATGATTGCACATTACAAGTATATTGGAGGAAATTATAGACAAATAGCAGGTGACCTTTTTACCCATATAGAGGATCACCAAACCAAAGGCCACCCCTTCAGACTAGAGGAAAATAACTTTTATTTGAAGCAGTGTAGGTGGTTCTTCACGGTGAGAGCAGTAAGGATTGTGGAATGCACTGCCGGGGGATGTTGTGATGGCTGATTCCGTTAATGCCTTTAAGAACGGCTTGGATGATTTCTTGGACAAGCATAATATCCAAGGCTATAGGGATACTAAAATCTATAGTTAGAGTATATATAATTTATGTGAATGTATGGAGGGGTCAGTGTATGTATGGATGCTGGGTTTTAGTTGGAGGAGTTGAACTTGATGGACTTTGTGTAAAAAAATACACATTGTTTCAGGAATAAATTGTATGTGGTTGAGTGAATTATTTGTAATATAAACAGTGTAACATAGAAATAAATACTACACCATACAAATCATGACAGAATCCCTTTAAGCAAAGTGCAGAGGGATGTGAAAAATCTAACTCAGCATTGTGCACATATGGGCTGCCAAAGAAGCACCAAACTAAACTTTTATTTGTAACACATGAAAGTCATGGGAGTCATTGCTGTGAACCATTCTTAATGCCTGTATACAGTAACTTGGACGGACCAAGAAAATCTTGAAAAAATCCCTAATCATAAACCAGTTTAAATAAGATAACAGAAATACAGAGGCAAACAAATTGCGTTTATGCATATATATATTATTCTACTTTGAGCACAAATTATGTGGGTGTGAGCTTTATGGTAAGCCAGAAACTTGCAATGTTAGTCATCGTCTTTCGAGTATGGCATATAGATTCCATGCAACCAGTAAAATGTTGATATAACAAATGAATTTCATTTACTAACGTGGCTCACAAATAAAGCAGTTTCTCATTACTGACAGTTGTTCATATACTTTCCAATATATTTTGTAATATTCTGCATAAACACTGAAATATTTATGGACATACAAATGTAATTGCCATTTGGCCCACGGCATTATAGAGAAATGTTTTCACTGCGATAAAAATAAGGAGAACTATTAAACATTAAATGAGGTTAAATATATGCTAAACTTTGCGGCACTCTGAAAAATGAGGCCGTTTTTCTTTTGAAAGCTCTACCATCTCCCAAATAACCTATTTTTTACTTTAAGATGCAAAATCCTCTGCATAATGAGAAATACCATTTTATGCCAATAATACACAGAAGATTGATCATAATGGCAAAGCCAAGTATAGTTATATGTTTAGTATGGAGTAATTTCAGCTAAATTGCATTTTTTTGCACATCAATATTTTGACCACTTGTGTGCCACATATACAGTATGCAGGTATTGGGAATTTCTGAATATTTTGAAATTATTATTATTATTTATTTTCAAAACATTGCATCTTAAAATATTTATGAATTATGTACATACCCTTATATTTGTCAATGACCATTTTAGCCCTGTAGAACTTATGAGGTTTTCTCTTTCTGCTTTGGCATTACAGTAAATAATTCTCTAACTTTAGTTATGCATGATCATTGTTGCCTTGATTTCAAACAATGTGTATGTGTGTGTGTGTGGGGGGGGCAAAAATACCTATTTATACTAATATTAACTTTATATAAAATGGCCATTGGGATTTTTATCCACAGTTACAAATACCTTAGGCCTTTTGTAAAATTATGTATGATAATTAAAATTCAATTAAAACGTCCCTCTAAAAAGTCACTGCATAATATTTTGGATGCTTAGGAAAGTTTAGGGCTAAATAACTATAAAAAAATAAACATTTACATTAAATATCCTATATGAGTGAAAGAAAAAGTAAAGAAATTGTGTCAATAGTGATGTAATTGTCAGCCAATTTTCAAGGAATGTGATTTAAGAAATATCTTAAGAGAAAAGAAAAAATGTAAATAAATATAAACCCCCTGGGTGCAATGTCCCTATGTCATCACAGAAATTTGATATAACAATTCAGTTTTTATTACTGAAAGTGAGAAAAACTTATTAACATAAAGCTATTTGAAAAAATGCCTTTTGGCTGCAATTCAGATTTTGCTTCCAAAAATGGCAATTACTTGCTCTGAAGGATTTTATGGCCATAACAAAGACTAAAAACAACAACAATAATAATATAGATAAATATCATTAATGATTATAATTTAACAAAGGTTTTATTATTTCAGGTAGAATAATATTTAAGATGCTATGTAGACACCTGATGCCCCAGGAACCATGTATTGAAACATATTACGTATCCCCCGAAGAAACAGAATATGTAAACTTGTTACGACACAAAACAACTATTGCTTCAGGAAATATAAAGATTATGGTAGTAGATAAAATGGTAAAGGGATGGGAAGAACATATTTTTATCTGATCCACCTCCTATTTCCTTGTATAAAATCATTAGGCTGTATGATTTTAATTAAAGTGAAAATTTCAGATTTTTTGTTTTAGCAAGATCGAGCTAAAGTCACATTACTGTGAGAAATGATGTAAGTAGAATAGTTGCTATAAATAATATTAAATCCTTCCTTGTTGGTATTATTTAAAGAAAAGCAATGATTCATCACTATGAGTCTAATTTAGTTTCTGTTTACAGACGGAGACCTGTATTAAAAATAGTAATCATTTACTACTGAATTCCTCTTGAAGCTTTAGATTCAATGTGCAACATGACCTCTTTTTTTTTGTTGTTGACATATTCACCCATGACCTTCTGCCCTATAATAACATTTCAGCCGAAGGCAATTTACACAGAATGTTATTGCTTATGGCTTTCCTCTGTCTACACTTCTACAAATGTTGACACAGACAAAAAAACATGTCTAAAATTCATATATTCTTAAATAGTGTCAAATAAGTTAAACGGTAAGAAAAGAAAGTAACATAATGCATTTTGAAAATAAACTAAATATTGACCAATACCCATATAAATAAAACATAAAAAACCCACAAAGGAATTTCAGTGGACCACAGAAAAGAAAATATAGAAGCATTGTGTAAAAAAGTCATTTTACCCCAGTCTATACCCCATATGTAATAAAAGGCACAATGTTTTCCCAGGAGCAGCAACCCATAGCAACAAATTAGATGCATACTTTTAAACAAGTGACCAGTAAATTCTACCTGCTCATTGGCTGCTATGGCTTACAGCTCCTGGATAAACTGAGGGGGAAATTTACTAAAGGGCGAAGTGGCTAAAGCTAGAAAATTCACCAGCGGTACTTCATTTTGCCACTTTGCCTATTTACTAACGGGCGCTGGCGTAAATTTGCTAGCGAAGGAGATTGACTCGCGCAACTTCGCACTCTTAACGCCAGGCGAATTTTCGCACTGGCGAATGGACGTAACTATGCTAATTCACAAAATCTTGGATTTTACTGAATGTTACCTCTATCGCCAGACTTGCCTTCTAGGCAAAATGCAATAGAGTAGATAGGACTTGATCAAAAAAAGTTGAACATTTTTCTATGTCCCAAAAAACGCTGGTGTTTTTTTTCCTATTTAAAGGGCGATAGTCTGAAAAGGATCATAAATTTTTTTGTTGGGTACCCTCCTTCCCCCCTATATTTCCTAACATATGACACCTAAACTATACAGTGGGCACATGTGTAGGGCATTATAAAAACTTTATATAATTTTATAAAGGTTCCCTGGCCTTGTGAAGTATAATGTATTTGCTGCAGCATATACGCCCATTTTACTTTAACTGCACGCCGTATGCTAATTAGGGATCGCTAGCGTAACTTCGAACTGCTTATCATATTTTCGCTAACGCAACTTCACAAGTGTTCGGAACCCTGTGTGCGCAACTTCGGATCTTTGTGAATTAGCATTGTCCAGGCGAATTTACGAATGGCGAAGTGTTGCGATGCTCGTGAAGCCAGCGCTGGAGAATTTTCGCTGGTTTATGAATTTGCCCCTTAGTGCCTTTTATTACATAACTCCCTCAGTGCAAATAAATAAACTCCTGTCAGTGGATCATGATTAAAAGGTTTTTTCACCAACCAAGTTTCTATAGATTAGGAATAGCTTCTTGTCTTCCTTGACAAATTTTAAACTCTATTCAAATTCACCATGACAGTTTTATCTGACACACGGCTAAGCAAGAGTTGTCTTGCTTTTCTTTTTAAATAGTATTGAAAGCCAAGTGCTCAAGTTGATTATTGAAAAAGTTTATCTACTGTGGCCTTCCAGCTAAGTTTTTTATACTTTATACAAAATGGGGCAAATTTTAGTTACACACAGTTCTTGTCTGCTGTTCATCTCCACTATTCCATCCCATATGTAATAATGTTTTAGCCTGGAAGCTGACATTTTCTACTTTTACCCTACTATAAGCAACCTGTATCCTGTATGTAATGGTTAGAAAATGAAAGCACAGATGTGATTGGTTAGTATGGGCAACTCTTTTACTATTTACTATAATTGGTAACCACCTTTGAATGCGGAAAAAGAAAAGAGGAGTATGGAAGATTGTTATTCCTGAAACTAATATTTGCAAGCTATATTTTTCATATTTGTTCTTGCCATTTTCTTGTTATTGTTCAAAACTTTTCTGACTTCCATTTACAATAGAAGAAACCACTTCTTGCTTACAAAACAAACATGATATATGGGTTGTTGCTGAAAAACATATCTGTTGGGATATTATGACAAAATAGGATAGGTTTTTACATTTTTCGCATGCAGGGAGAAGATTCCTGATTCAATATAATCAGAAGCAAAAGCAACAAGGTTTGTTTTTCCTCTCATCTGAACTGAATAAAAGGTTATCTGTTGTACCCTGAAACACATTTCAAATTGGACTGTTACACACTGTAGTGTGCCAAGTTCCTAGACTCACTGTATTTTGCTATTTTGATTTCCATTGTCATACATTTTATTGATTTTGCTTGAGAAATGCACCAAGTAAAAGCAAGGCATTAGTTCTTGTTTGCACATCTAGCATCCGGTATGCTAACATTGATAAAGACGGATAGTTTTGATAAGTGCTAGTGATTAAAAATGCAACACATCAAACTAGTATTCTTCGTAGCTGAACATGAGCAAGTCCACACATTATTTGTAATTCCATAACATTTGTGTTCTAATCTAATACATTATTATTTATTCTCAAGGCCCTTGCATAGGATACTTGTGGAATACATGTTTTTACTACCACTAGTCTTCAGTCAAAAGTCGCTATTTGTCTGTCACCCCTTCCTAAAAAGAGGTATATGAAATGCCATAGCTATGACAGGCCTACCTGTTGACAAGTGGATCATCAGTCAGAAAAGCCAAAGCTTTAAGTTCAGAGTGGCTGTTTGCATGTCACGATCAGGTCTACCATAGGCAGAAGGTTACTTGTACTCTGTTGTGGAAGTGTTAATAAAGATAGTTCATTTAACAACAATTTTTGTTTTCTACTGTGTGCAGTGGTGCTCAAACGACCTCTTGTGTTATTAGCCTTATACAGTAATCTTGATCAGTAATCTTGATCAACCTATTGTATTGATGGAAACGAAGCTGCATAAATTCATATTGATTGCAAAACAACCCTGTGCTTTTTATTTAATGTTTAAAGGTTTTAAGTAGGCTTAAGATATGGTGATCCAAGTTATGGAAAAAATATCCAGAAAACCCCATGTCCCAAGCATTTTGGATAATCTTTCTCTTTGTGAAAGTCACAGAAAAAAAATACTATACTACATTATGATTCTTTCCATCCATTACAGACATGTAAATCCTACCCTAAATCACAATTGTTAAGGGCAAAAAGAATAGTTTCTGATGACCAAAGGTTGTCTGAACAGCTAGACAACATGGAGGATAAATTCTTACAGAGAGGGCACCCAATGACTCTAGTTGAATCGCAGGATAGGGACTCTCAAACCTCGTCGAAATTGATCCTCTTTGTCTCAAGATATACTACTGCCAGCCGAGAGGTAGCAAAAATCATAAGGAGACATTGGGGATTATTAAAAGATGGGTTACCTGAAATTAAGTTTTTTAAACAACCTCTGGTAATGTCCTATAAAAAGAACAAAACCATAGGGTCTCAGTTAGTAAGATCAGATGTGGGAGGCCATAATAAAAACAACAATTATTATGGCCAAGGAAAAATGGATTATTTCCAT
This sequence comes from Xenopus laevis, assembly GCF_017654675.1. Classification (NCBI taxonomy): domain Eukaryota; kingdom Metazoa; phylum Chordata; class Amphibia; order Anura; family Pipidae; genus Xenopus; species Xenopus laevis. Next base: position 115,432,470 of record NC_054372.1, on the reverse strand, counting down.
GTTTATCCTGTAATTGCTTTTCTAACTGCCTGAAAGGGGACACTATCTACCATACAAGAAAAGGTAACCCCATAAAAATTAAGTGATATTACACCTGTACGTTTGTAGTAATAGCACATTCAATCGAATTTGAATCAAAATTTTTCCCCAAAAAACTTTGATTTTTCAAAGTCCACCAATTGACTCCTGATAGGTTCTAGGAGGTCGCCCATAGGCCAAAACAGCATTTCGGCAGGTTTTAGATGCCAAATGGTGGAAGTCAAATTTTTAAAGAGACAGTACATGATAAATTTCGATATTCGAATTTTTTTCAAATTCAAATCGAATTTGTACTATTCCTTAGTCAACGTACACAAGAAATAGCTCAAAATTAGAATTTTTTTAATTCAAAAATTCACCTCAACTTTTTATAAATCTGCCCCAAATGTATCAGTAACTTGAAAAAGGGCCGGAAGGAGGCCTGAAACGTTGTATTGTTGCAGATCATAAAGCCATGTGCTAAATAAAGTTTTTTTAAATTTGAAATTTCTGAACGGAACTGTGTCATATATTGGAGCTTCATAAATTCAGTTGGAGAGTGGACCACTGGACACATGCACTGCCTTATAACAAGAGGTGGAAAGTGGGTGAGTGTTGACTAGAAAATTGCAATAGATCTCATATCTGTATGTTAATTAGATTCATGAAACTTTTCCTTATTTAGACTATACCAAGCTGACTATATTAAGTAAGCCATTGATTTTAGACTGTTTATTCTTTAACAGTGTGCGCAGAATACCTGAGTTTAATTAGTGCCAGGCAAATAAACCTAATTTACTTAATGAGTGTTCTTGGATGAGCATGAAATATTGCAATCAATAAGGCATTTGCTTTGCATGGTTTGCGATGCAGATCCTATAGGGGTCAGTTTTGGGTTGTGTTGTAGATTTATCCAACAACACTCTGTACAATACATCTTCAATATAATTGATGACATTTTGTCCTACAGATCGGATAGTTTACAGCTTGCATTTATTATCCTTTAGCAAAAGCAATGTACCATCATACTCATGAAATAGGCCCTATAAAATATGTCTTGATTTATACAATAACAATGGTCTTTGAGCCTGCCTCGGTTTTTACATTTAAAATAGGATATTATGCACAGTGATTCTACATCTTTAGCATTCTGCATTAAAACATATTCTCATGTCTTGATTGTCAATGCAGCCAAATCAAAAAGCAAAAAGAATGTTTAATTTTCAATTGTTAATGGTTTCAGGGTGTGTTGTAGTCGTTTGCTCATAAAATCCCGGTCAGTACAATATGATTTCCATTGATGTTATTTTCTGACAATAAAGAAAGAAAGAAAAGGCAGGCTTTTTCTTTATCAGTAAGATAGATGACATTAAAAAATAAAGAAAAAGGTGACCCCTATAAGAAGTAACTTCTGGTGATACACTGTAGTTTTAATGACAGGTAAGGGGGTCTTATATTAAGGCTGAAAGCAATTTGCTGACTTATTCGCACAAAATTGTGCTTAGTAGCACAGAATTCACATAGCACTTGTGTCACCTCTATGTTCCATGTATCTACACTATCTAGTCTTGTGTTAGTTGCTCCTTTGATTTCACATCCAGCACCAGGTGTAGAAGATGGTGTTCTCCTGTGATAGAGAGCCCTTTACTTAACTTCTGCCTTAAGCAGGCAATAATCACAATGTTGCTGCCACCTTGCTGCATCCTCAAGTGCCTAATGAAAGAAATACTAATAAGGTACAGGCATAACAATGTGCTTGGACTACACTGTCATGCATAAGTCTGCTCCAGGTATAGCCACAAATGGCCAGTTAACATTTACCTAGAATACTATTTTAAATCAAACATGTTTGCTATATGTGACCAGACCTGGAGCAAACGTCACGTCTGTTGTAACATTATCCCAAATGAGTTGTAAACAATAACAGAAGGGTAGTGATGGGCGATTTTATTCGCCAGTCACAAATTTGCAGCGAATTTGACACCAAATAAATTTGCGAAACTGCTGTGAAAATTTGCCGCCGTAAAAAAAGTGGATGCCGGCGTACTTTTTTTTTGGATGCCGGCGCCCAAAAAATTCCAGCGTCAAAAAACCAGATGCCGGTGCCGTTTAGCGAACTTTTTGCCATTTCACGAATTTCGCTGGAAATTTGTGAATTTTTCAGCAAAGCAAAACTCCCCAAATTCGCCCATCACTACAGAAGGGTACTTGATACAACAATTCAGTGGAACAGCTGAGGACCTAAGCCATGACCATTGTTGCTGTTTGACCAGATATGAACACAACCACCTGGGCATCTATAACACCATTTATGGGCAGCTTTGACACACCATCACAAAATGTTATCAGATTACAATGAGTTCATGCAAAATGAGAATTTAATTTGTCAGTGTCAATTGCTACATGGCACTAGGTGTGTGAAAGACCAAACTGCACTATAACAGATCATCTGGCCATAGGCTCATCTGCTGGATAAAGGGGCAACACCTAAAAACACCTTGAGTGCCCGTTCTGCAGTATAGTTTCAATTTAAAAAAAAAAATATCCTAGTTTTTTTGCCATGCTAAAGCACTCATTTAAAAGCTGGGCTATTTAAATGGAACTTAAACCTCCTCCTTTATAAACAGGACAAATGAGTTCCCTCTCAATAAAACGCCTCCCTTCTCTAAGCAGCCTTCGAACAGTTCATTATCAGGGGCTTCTCAGTGGACCGGCAATTAGTTCTATCAGCCCCTCTGAGGTTCTACAGGACAGGAAGAACTAAAGTGAAACTGGCTTTATATTCTTGTACATTGTCAGAAATAACAGAAATCATAGATATTTCTTAATTAAAACAATGGGGAAAAAGTATATTCATTGAGCCCATGTTGAAAAGTGGAGTATGAAAATAATGAATTAGCTATTTTGTAATATGGCTTTTCTTGTGGAAAGGACTACGGGTGGTATATTTGACTGTTGCCTAGGGAACCTTGGTTCATTATTTTAATTAAAAAAGTTAGACCAAACTAGTATTCACGATTGTACCTTATTTATTATTAAAAAAACACGATTTAATTGAATCGGGGTCAAACACTAAAAAATTTATTGAAAAATCTGAATTGTACGACATGGGACCTGTTATATAGAATGCTAAGGAATTGGTGTTTTCCGTAATTTGGATCCCCATACCTTAAGTCTACTAAAAAATAACCAATAACATTACATAAACCCAATAGGATTCATAAAATGTTAGTTGGAATTAAGTACAAAATACGGTTTTATTATTATATAAAGGAAAAAAATAATGAATTATTTGATTAATATTGAGTCTATGGGAGATGGACTTACCATAATTCAGAGCTTTCCAGATAACAGGTTTATGGATAATGAATCCTATAACTGTATTGCCAAGTCACCGAGGCGATACTATTTGCTGTCAGTAAAAGTTTGCATACTCTGTCACCTCCCTGCCTGTTGCATTATTGACTAGCACGTACAGTATCTTGGCTAATGCATTGGTCCTACAGGCTCATATTAACAAGGTTAATACATCCATTAATTAAATACGTCTTAATGCAGATACCAGTTTGTAGCGGCTGCTATTTATGTTTAATCTAGAACAGAGAACATATTCTATTACATTTTGAAAGGAAACATTTACATAGGGACATTCATTTGGGGGAGGGAGGCAAAGAAATACATATGCTCAAAATCTTTGATAGAAAGCTGTTTTTCTTTCTAGTCACAGTTTAATATGTGTACTGTGGGATAGTCAGGATGCCTTCCTGCTGGCACGTTTCCAGGTAACTACTTCATAAATCATATTTTGGTATGTAGGTCATTTAGTAGTGAGAATAATGGGTTTTAAAGGAAGACTAAATTCCAAACTCTGTTCCACCAGAGATCAGGATGATTAATAACATATGCTTTCAGAAATGATTTAAGAATGAGGAACAAATATGAAAAATGCATTTATTTCAACAGATAAACGTCAGCTCAAAAGGCCATTATGAATTTAACCGTTCACATAGCACTTTTTGAAAAGAATGAATGAAAACCATACGCAATGCAACACAGGCATTTTCATTACAGTTTATTGACTACAGATGGGGTCTCTGTTTCCCATATACAAGCTGAAGAATCTCAAGTTACTGCATTAGGAACATTCAAGTCTAGACTGTGTAAACATTGAGGGCACCATCTAGTGGATAATTGGTGAACATAACTTCCCGGGGCTGTTCTTTATTAGTAAAAGGTAAAGCTACATTTTAGACTCACATAACTTTTGCCAGATCTAAAAATGCTTCACACAACATTATCTAAACTGTATGGAACATTAAACAATGAGGATATAAAAATAATATTTATTTACTTTACTGTTTTCTGCTACAAACCCTTACTATGCTTCATAAGCTGTAGACTACAATAAATGGTGGGTAGTGGATATAATTGGGCATTTGGGCTATTTCACTTATTGCATGTCACTTTATTCATTGTATGTCATTTATTTTGTAGAATAGGAATACACACGCTTGCAGAGATCAGCCACTTACCAGACAGCATTAGCCAATGCAGTATTGATAACTGGAGAGAGGGCCACTAACTTGTGCTACATTCAGGAGTAGCAAGAGGTACAGGCCCCAACAGGGCACTGCACTCCAGCTCCAGATTTTTAATTTGCCACTTCTCACCAGATTTTTAATCACAATCGCCTGTGCACCTCTGGCACTTGCACCACGGAGATCAACAAATGAAAACTATAGTGGAGGTATTTTGTTGTACTCAATAACCTAAGCACAAGTTAGCTGAATTTAAAGAAGCTTATTTATCATAGTGTGTAAAACGTGGTACAAAATAAACATGATTATCTGGCTGTGTTATGGCTTTTTACTTCTGATGTAACACTGTCCATCGCTTTTCTGAAATCAGCAGGCAGTATCACAAGAAAGCGGTGATATTTATGAAGATGTGTATGGTGTGGACTATTCCAGAGCTTGCATAATCTATTCAAGTCTACAGTGCTTAGTGATCAGTGTGCACAATTAGCACTTTTTTGTACTTTGCACACTGAATTCTGCTTTTGTTGAATGGCTACAGACCTCTGTTTTGGAACTCAGATACCGGATACCCCAGCTAGAATAAAGCAACTTGTCATTAAGGGGCGTACATTCAAGAGCAACAAGAGGCACAGGCCACAACAGAGGCCCATCCTCTCCCCCTTACCTTATGATAGACTGTAATGACAGAACTTGCTCTTTACCTCTTAATGCTCTAGCACTTCCACCCTTCCAAACCATTATCCAGAATATCCAAAAACGATAGTCAAGGGTATTGGCAACATATAACTATGTAAAATCAAGGTCAATATTCCTGTTTGCATATGTTTTGTTTTCTTTGGTGTTGGGTAGGAAGCTACTCTCTCTCTCGTGGATGGTATTGAATCAGTATTTTGCAAAACATACTTATCAGAACTAACTTTAAAGTCACAATGGCTCATTTAGCAAGTGAAGTTCCCCATATCAACCAATCAAGCATATATTTTCATTTTCTAACTTGTATACAAACCAGTTGCTGATCACTTGATATTGGAAACTGTGCTTGTCCATTTTAGCCTATACAAATACAGCAATAATATACAGTGTCAGCTATTCAGAAAAAAAACCATTTGGGATAGCCAACACTCCATCTATGCGTTTGTAAATCAGTCCTATCATCCAGGCCCAGATTTGTGGAGAGGCCACCAAGGCCCGGGCCTAGGGTGGCAGGATTTTAGGGGGCGGCATGCTGCCCAACTACACCCACATTGTTTCAGACTGGGGATGTGCAGAGACATGATAGGTTTTTTTTTTTTAAATTTCCCCATTGTTCAGATCCCAATGATGAAAATTTGAGAAAATAAAAGGGAGGGGACGGGGCGACGAACGACAGCGGGCCTAGGGGTGCCCACTATGTAAATCCGGCCCTGCTATCATCGGCTGTCTTAGCAACAAACCTCGTAGCAAGAAAGGGTTTCTATTAATATATTTAGGCACATATTCCAACATCCTTAAAGTGTTAAAACGTTCTTGTTTGTGCTGTTTCTCTATATTTATATCCATTTGTTTATGCCATAACTTTAAGTAAGCCACAATATGCCTTTTTGCAATTAAAATGATGAATATTTTGTTTCCACAAAATCCAATGAAAATGAGGCTGCGAGGCATTTTCTAATAGCTAATTTATTCAAAATGATAAAATGTGTTCTTCTAAAGCTGGTTCCCCATTAAAATTTACATTTTATCCCTCAGATTTACACTTTAACAGAAGAATGCACCTGTTGTTCAAAAAAAAAAGGGGGAAACGTGTTATGGTTTTAATAAACATTGGCTTCAGGAAAGCATTTACGGAAAACAATGAGAGGAGACTGGTTACAAGGCAAGTCTAATGTGGAAGCTCATAACATGTAGACTCTCTCATGCCCCAATGACAAAACTTTAGGCATAGTCTTTAAGTTTGTGGATAAAAATACCCCCTAGAATTTACTTTAGATTATTGGTTGGATTATATTATTTTATATATACAACCCAATAATCTAATTATCATTTTTAATATTCAGTCATGGTATTTATTGAACAGTTGCATTGTATTAATGCAATCTAGACAGAATATATTTAAATAATGCTTTTCATGCCTTCTTGATTTGCCAATATCCACTTGATTTGCTTGTGTGTGGCTCCAGCCATAAGTTAATTAATTATTTACAATCACAGGGATTTATGGATCCTAAAGCCTTGTTATTATGAACTCACTAACAATCTTACATGGACTGACTCTCTCCTTTAACCGTCATTGTGATTGCAAGTAAAATCTTACAGACACCAGTATTAACTAATGAGTCACAACTTTGGACCAAGTTGATAGCTTTTTGAGCCATGTTTGGGGCAACTCAAGTTATATTTGGCCATAGAGTCCCCACATATCTATCAGGTGGGTTAGGAAATTGCCAGCAAGCAAGATCTTCATCAAGTGGATGTGGCCTTCTCCTGTCTGATGTAGCCACATAAAATAAGCCTTAATTGGTTATATTATTATATTATCTTTAGAGTGCTGATTCCTTACTCTTAATCTAGACACGTTTCCTCCTTAGAATAATACTTACAATAATTACCTTGTCTTGACTTACTTTCTGAGCTCTTTTCATCCCTAAATCTATAACTGATATAGATGTTACATCACATTGGTCGACTAATGGAGATTTTTTTTTTTTTGGAAATTTGACCATTTAAGATAATAATTTATTGAGGGAAATTTCTTTTTGCACTGATGCAATTTACCACCCTTGTTAGTTAAGGAACCCAAATGTATGTTCCTCTGTGTAATATCAGCTTTACGATACAAGAAAAAAATCAACAATAAAACAAAACCATAGATAGATAAACATAGACAGATAGATGATAGATATGATGCTGTTATTACAACTTATACATAATAATATAATCATTCTACACTTTATAGAACAAAAAGTTTCTTAACACAAACATAAAGTAATTAAATGTCATATTGCTTGTATCTGCTTACAAAGGTTGGATGGCTAAACTCCATTAGCAGCCTAACTGAACCATTTCTAATGGCGTGCCAGGTCTGAAAAGTGTTTCTCATGCACTGATAATGAATAGAGAAGAGAAACCAAATGGTGCTAGTTTAGAGTCTTGTGAGAGATAAACTCCAATAAAATAGGGGGAAGATAGAGCTGTGCTGAAGCTCTTAAACTCCCATATAAACAAAACACCCATATGCATTATGTCTCCAACAGCTGCTGCAAGCATGAATCTATCATGGCAGCAGGCCAATAATCCACAACACAGCACTAGCTAATTTACATTTTAGTGCAATTAGATCCAACATAATCACTCTGCTTCTAGGCAGCAACACAATGAAATGAAGATTATGACATCATCTTAAACACCACAATACAAACGTTAAACTAACATAAGGGCCAAGCTTTCTGCAGCAGCAGAATCCATTTTATATCAGCACATAAAATGAAGTCAGACAGATTTGTATACTAAGGTATGATAAAGGTGTAAATGCATCACATAAATATGGTTTATACTTTTGGGAAAGAATGATATAAAGTGACACTGAGCAGAAAGGTGTCTGACCTTTACAAACGTCTCAGTGGATTGTTTAACAATATAAATACTAGGAGAATGAAAGGGGTGAAATTCTAATCCTCCTCAGTTGTCACAAAACAAGGGGACAAGGCTGTCACTAAGGTCAGATAATATTGGTTAATGTTGCTAGCCTAATGTTGTTTCTGCTTGACTTATTCTCTCTCTGTCTTTAGTAATGGCTTTTTCCCATTTGTTGTCTTTACCCATTCTTGATACTTTTAACTTGGCACCAAAGTACTTGTAGTGATGGGCAAATCCGTCCTGTTTCACTTCGCTGAAAAATTAACGAAACTCTGAAAAAATTCACAAAACAATGGAAAAATTTGCAAAAAGCATTTCATGGGTGTCAAAATAATTTTAACGTGCGTCAATTTTTATGTGCACGACAATTTTTAAATGCGCAACTCCTTGCAAATGCATTAACGTCAAGCAACAAATTTTTTTGTGGCAGCGCATTTTATTTTTTTGTTTATTGTTTATATATTTTTTGTTATTTTTATTAATATTTTGTACAGGTATGGGATCCATTTTTCAGAAACCCATTAAACAAAAATCTCCAAATTACAGGAATGCCATCTCTCATAGGGGTATACTGTATTTTTTAAAGAGTGAAGTTAAAGGTTCCTACAGTCCACTAGAGTGAAATTCCGCCACTCTGCATTCATTCCTGAATGGAGAGTGGCGGAATTTCACTCTAGAGGACTGTGGCCATTTCTGTCTTTACTCTATGATAAATATACCCCATAGATTCCATTAATTCTCATTTTTAAAAATGATTTCCATTTTCTCTGTAATAATAAAACTGTATCATGTACTTGATATAACTAATATATAAGTAATCCTAACAGAACAGAACACAATGTCCTGCTTTGCAGCTTTCTTGGTTTCCCTTTAACAGAAAACTCAAGGTTCTGAGCATTCTGCATAACAGTTTTCATACTTGTATTATTAAGGTATAAAGAGCTTCAATACAAGTTAGATTTTAATTTTTATGCCTTATACTTGGATGCTCAGGATGTTGGTGCAGTAAGGCGCTCTTCTTTTGGTATTTTTGGAAAAAGTATTGGAACTTTCCAGCAGTTATGCGATTGAGGAGTTGGCTAGAATAGTGGTAGATTGCTTTACTGAGCACTCCAATGCTTCAGCGAAGTATGTTTATGAGGTCAGTGCCAGAGAAGTAATTGTGGTGTTAAGTTTATGGGTAATAATTATTCCTCTTGAAGAGCTCTGCAGTGAGCAAAAGCACTGCCTTCCCATATGTGGGTAACATTATATTGATTTCAGGTGACATTTTAAAAAAGTATACAGTAATATTAATAAAGCCTGTATTCTAATACTTGCACAGCAACAATAATAGAGCACTGTCATTTGTTAATCTATTTCAAATTACCTGTAAACATCTACTAGCAGGAAAAGTAAATGGCTTGGCAAAAAGAATAATTTAAGTTTCACTATTCCGTAACTTTCAATATAAGAGACAGCTGGTGGGACCAGTTTTCTAGAATGCGAATAAATAACTATAATATTCATATTTTTAAGCAGCAGGTATAGGAAAGCAATGATGATATAGACATTCTGTATACATACAGACAAGCTGAAGCTATCAATTTTAGTATTATTAATGCTGCTTGGATTTTTGACATTGACAGTACAATGATTCCCACTAAGTTAATGGACCAAAAGAAAACTGCTCCAGATGCAATTGGGGAACCATCTTGCTGTAACAATTCCTTACATTAGACACATTGTTGATGGTGCTTTGTAATAAACGTTGAAACTGAATTCAGTGAGCATTGTCATTTGGATTGAATTTGTCATACAGAGATGCTGACACAACAAAGCAGGTGTAACACAGCTCAAATCCCCTTATAACTTTTTAAGGGTTGAAACAAACACAAATCCATAACATTGTCCTTCATTTTCAGATATCATGGGGTATATTTATAGATTCGATTATGCCAAAGAGTGCCAAAATTTGGTTTAAAGTAAATGTATAAGGAGAAAAGAAGTGGTGGGAAATACATTTATTTAATTAATTTATCTTTCTCTACAACTTATGCACAACATGAGAGTATTTTATGGTTTTTCCTGGTCAATGGTTTCTTTGGTTTTGACTACATCTACAATGGTGATAAACTGTGCCCCCAGGCCTGGATTTGTGGAAAGGCCACCAAGGCGCAGGCCTAGTGTGGCAGGATTTTAGGGGACGACATGCTGCCCAACCACACCCACATTGGTTCAAAAACACTAGGGATGCACTGAAGTTACAATAATTTTTTCAAATTTCCCATGCAACATTCCCCATTGCTCCAGTCCCAATGATGAAAATTTGCATAAATAAAGGGGAGGGGACAGGGACGACGAACAGCAGTGGGCCTAGGGTAAATCCGCCCTGTGTGCCCCAGTCATTAGACCAGATGTTTTCAGAGTTCTTTAACTCGTACCACTTTCTTCTGTCCAAATCATTGGTACAGCCCACTCATTACAACAGTGCAGAGATATGAAAACTGGATTATAAAACTCATCATACTGAAATCAGTTATATTGTTCGCATCAAGGGACTAGTCCCACAGTTTGGGAACAACTATGCATACCATTATTCCTATCCTATTGGATATCCCTTTATAATATACAAAAGCCATGACTATCCTGTAATTTATATCCTTATAAATAGTGAGTACTGATGTCATCCGTTATAAATGGTGAGTAGTGATGTCATTTCTGTCAGAAGACTCACTGAAACGTGTGTATTATAATAAATAAAGTACCCCCGTTGCAAAATATGAGGATATTAGAAGTTACCTTGGAGTTCTATAACCTGTATAAAATGAAACTCCTCGGAAACTCATGAAACTCCTCGGTAACTTATAATATCCTTATAATTTACAAGAGGGGGTACTTTATTCACTATATTAAACATGTCTTCATTAGATATACGGTATTTGGAATGTTTATCAGAGGTATTTCCTGACTGCACAAACTAAAAAACAATATATCCTGCGTTTGATGAAAAATTAAATACATGAACCTATAAGTTTTAAATATGAAACCAGCATTCCACATGTTCAACCCATTGGTGCAAATTTAACATTTATACGTGGTAGCTCCTGCATTTGAGTTCTTCTTCTGCTTTGCTTTTGAAGACTTATAAATGTATTACAGTTATGATACCACCAACAAGGAGCCAATCTGTTCTATATAGCTATTTTAGAATGACTGCTTAACATAACGGCTGTGCTTTTGCAGATTATGAAATGATATACCATATGGAAATATGGCATTGTATCCATCTACATGATGCTGCATGATTTTATTGGTTTGCAATATATATATATATATATATATATATATATATATATATATATATATATATATATATATATATATATATACCTGTATATATATACACATACATATATACGGGTGTGTATTTTATTTGCATAGTGCTACTTATGCATGCAGCACTGTCATGTATATGAATTTTGAATGAAGACGATCTCATATTGTTTAGCATTCTGAAACTGTCTCAACAGTCAAACAGAAAGGCAAATAATCCAGGTGCTTTTGTATGTTATGCATTCAGTTCAGCCAAAAATGCTGTAAGGAATGGATAGTGGGTAAACAAGACACAGATTGTTGGAAGGAAACCTGCATTTTTTGGCCACAAGGTTTATAAATGTAAAACTGTCTATCTGCAAGTGCAAGATTATACTTGAAGGGATGAACTTACCCAGAGGAAAGATAATACTGTTATAAAAATGCAAGTATTCAAAGAAAATATAAATTAAGTGTAATTATGCAATCTATTTCTTTTTTTGTCATTTATTTATGCCAAGCTGCCTTCACCGGAATGAGGATAAAAAAAAATTAAAGAAAAACTTTATAAAGAGAAAATGTGGGCAGTTTTAATGTGCCTACTCGCATTGTATAAAAATATGTAGTGACTAGCTAATAAAATAATTAAGGTAGAGGTGGATATGGGAACCATATTAAAAGAATAATTTTCAAGAAAGAATACATTAATATCAAATAGAAGCAATGCAAGCTGCTAAATGAATGAAGAAACATAATATTGATGACTTATGAATATATTTATATATATATATATATATATATATATATATATATATATATATATATATATATATATATATATATACAGATTATATACAGTATCTTTGAATCAAATTATATAACGTTTATGAAACCAATTAATGTATAAAAATATTCAACTTACTTGCCTTAAAAGAAACTCAAGAAGCTAGACCTCAATACTTTTATATTAAGAGATAGACTGAAATTATACACCATTCATTTGACGGGTTTCCATATTCTAACAGGGTGAAATTCCATCTCCCCACCCGTAAAGACTTCAAGCAAAGATTAACAATTTCTTTCTCATGACTTTTGAAGACCTTTATTTCTTTACAACTAACTACATCTCTTTACGTACTGTCTCCATACATTCCTGACTGACTCCTGGTCCCTAGTCTCCCTTCTGCTGCTGTTTCTCATGATGTCTTTGAAATTCCATACCTGAATATCACTAAAGAGAATCCTTCTTTGATCTCTTCAGTCTATTCAAGATTACACTTGGTGATTTATCAAGATTCGAATTTGAATTTTTACCACAATTCAAATTTTTTGCACAAAAACTCACAATCGTTTCAAAAACTTAAATGTCTGGTATTTATTAAGCAAAAAACCTTGAAAACTTGAATGTGAAACATCAGCATCTAAAAGCTGGAGAGTTCATGTAGAAGTCAATGGGAGTTGTCCTAGGCAAAATTCAAGCCATTTTTTCAATTTGAGAAAATTATGAGTTTGTAAACTCTCAAATTCAAGTTTTGTAAGCCTTTAGTCTATAAATGTGAAGAATTTGAAGTATTCAAGTTTTTTTTTTTTACAAATGTATTTGATAGAGTTTCTTACATTTGGATTTTTTCTATTAATAAGTAAACATTCAAGGTTTTTTAAATTGTGAGTTGAAGTAGAACAAACCTCTCAAACCTCAAATATTAGGTTTCTGATAAATAAGACCATTGTCTATTTATCAAAGTTCATATTTGTGAGGTTTAAAGTTTTTTCAACTTTGAATAAACTTACAATTTAAAAAAACGTGTACGTTTGCTATATTATGAAGAAAATCTGAATGTAGAAACACGATTGAATGCAATCATGAAAAAAGCTTGAATACCTTGATTTATTTGAGTTTATAGCTTAAAAAACTCAAATTTGTTTACAAACTCGAAAACCCGAATTAAAAAAGTGACTTAAATTTTGCCTAGGATAACTCCCATTGACTTCTACATACACTTGCCAGTTTTTAGATGCAGATTTTTTACATTTAAGTTCTTTTGCTTAATAAATACCAGACATTTGAGTTAATATAATATAGTTAAAAATAGTTAAAATAATATAATTTGACGAACCTTGATAAATTATCCCTTTAAAAGACCACTCATGAGGCAACACCTCAACCAATGTAAACTGCAATGCTTATAGGAGAAGGAAAGGTCTTTTAATTTGGGGGTGCCAAAAGTTAGACACCCCCAAGTGATCCCATGTACTTACCTGAAAACCTGGGCCAGTAATTCTTCCAGCAAGCACCAAGGAGCTATAGTCTTCTGGATTTTTCTTTTTTCCTACTGCGCATTTGTCTGCCCCGGGAAATTTGAAGAAGCCGGAAGAACATTGTGTTCGCTGAAAGAATCCCGGCCGGTGCAGTTTTCTTTTGATAGGATAACCAGCCTAGGATTTCAGGTAAATACATGCAATCACTTGGGGGTGCCTAACTTTTGGCACCCAAGACCTTTGCTTTATCACCCTCCTTTTTGTGTCTATAATATACCCATCTGCTTATAGTAGATTGTAAGCTGTATGGAGTAGGGATTTTCTTTCTCTTAACAATTGGCACTAAATCTTGAATGCATGTGTATGTTTGCACATATTTATTGAAGCATATATATATGCATGCGTAAATCATGTGCTTAATTTATTGGTTAAAAAAACACAAACAACATTTAATTTACTTATTAGATTAAATATTTTTCATTAAATAACATATTAAATACAAAAAATATTTGCCTCATTTGGAAATTTATGTTCCAAACCGAATCTTTTAAAATGTGTTAGATTATTACAACTATTAAGTTGAATATTGGGTAGAAAAAGCTCTGCTGAAATTTTTGCGCAGCATTAACTAAATTAGTTATCTATAATGTTCTACTAAACTGAGCAGAAAAGTTTGAATGCTAAAAACTATTTTAAACATGCAATGTGTTGAATTAATTAAATCTACAGGGTGAAACAATTTAATGGAGCAAAAATAATACTAATTAAATTATTAGAATCTTGATTGCAAGAAGTAATTAAGAATGCTGTCATTATTTGCTAAGAATGAATGCTATAAACAGTGGGAGAAATGTATTTATTAAGTATGCTGTTTTCACCCTGACCTTTGATAATCGAGCACCTGCCTGAATCATCTGGAAATGGATTTTCAGTGAATGACAACCTCATAGACACCAGTTGAATGAAAAGTCGGGAATGCATCTGACTCCTTTGATTTCACTATTGATTGGTAACGTATTTAAAGGTTATGTTTAAAAAGTTCATTTTTCTAAAAATATGAGCTCAGTCTAGGCAGGGATGGATAACTGACAGGAAACACCTTATCTGTCTTTATCAAAACAAGTAGACAGGAAATATATAATTGAATTTTTTATTTGAAAAGTGTGTGTCCACATTTATTTTGCTCTGGCATTCTGTTCTGATATATAAAACCATTATATTGTGGAAAAAGGCTCATTTTATATTTATAAAGCCTAGTGTTTTATCTGTATTTAAATGAATATACTGAAGAAATGATCATCCTTTGCTCTTTCTGCTCACATGTCAGTTTTTTTCATTTATTATCTTCACTTCATTTTTTTCCCTCTGTAAATGTTCTATAAATTATATTGTCCATTTGCCATACAATTAAAGGGATACTGTAATTGCACAATGCATTTTAAAATATAATCTATTGTACAGTCTTTAATGGGTGGTTGACCATTAAGTTAACTAGTATGTTATAGAATGGACAGTTCTCATCACTTTTCCATTAGTCTTCTTTATTATTTATAATTTTTCATTATTTGCTTTCTTCTTCTGACTATTTTCAACTTTCAAATAGAAGTTTTTCTCTATATAGCATAATAAAAGTTAACTAAAAGGCGAACAACCTTTTTTTTTTAGATTTGTCTGTTTTCAAGACTTTTATTAAATGAATTTAGTGGGTAAGTTTGTACTAGATTAACTAACATTTCTTATATATATAGGCTGGCAATAAGAAGAGCATTGCAATTTCTTATAAAAACACCGTCTTCAGGGTATCATCATCCTGGACAATGGGATCTTTTTTATTGAGTTAAATGGGTCTCTGGTAATAATTTTATGAAATGGATCAAATTGATATGTGCATCTTCTTGAGCAAAGGATGGTATTAGTCTAGATAATACCATTGATATTTATATAATATCATCCCATTGATATTTCGAAAACGCATGAGACAGGGCTGTCCCCCAGTCTTTGATTATATGGCCATAGTTGAGAGCAGATGATCAATTATATAGGTTTCAATTTCAAGAAAAAACCAACCTTATAGGCTAGTTTGTAAATTGTGATTAAGCAAATAAAGCTTATACTGTAAATAGAAACAGAATTGAGCTGGAAGTTGACTCCCTATCTTTAACTGGGTGTGATTGGAAAAATAAATAAAATAATTACATATAATTGTATAATTACTCTAAACAATACACACACACTGCATGTTGCTCTTGTAACTATTAGCCTAAAGGTGGCCATAGACACACAGATCCTAGATGGCCGTTACATCCTCGATTCGTATGATTTTCTGATCATGTGTGGCGTGTGCCGACATCTTTCGTCCAGTGGAGATCGGTCATTTGGTCGATCGGTCAGGTTTGACCGATCCCGCCGGAGCCCATGGCACATCTTAATCGGATCGTTCGGCCATACGGCCATACGGATCTTTCGGATATTAAATAGGCCTTTGCGTGCCTTGTCTAGCTTTTTTCATTTAAAAAAATATTTAAATCAATCAATGTATAATGTTGTTTATATTGGAGGGGCTAGCTTCTTATGTTGTTATTCTTTGAGTTGGTTTTCAATGCTTCCTAACACAATATATGTATTTGTAAGAAAGCAATGTTATATAGAAAACATGCATATAAGAAGCCTGAATATGGGAAGAAGTTCATAAGTGAATAAGCACTGAATTGTATCAAAACTAATGCAGTCTTTGGGGCACATTTACTTAGCTCGAGTGAAGGAATAGAATAAAAAATACTTCGAATTTCGAAGTATTTTTTTGACTACTTCGACCATCGAATTGGCTACTTCGACCTTCGACTACGACTTTGACTTCGAATCGAACGAAGTAAAAATCATTCGACTATTCGACCATTCGATAGTCGAAGTACTGTCTCTTTAAAAAAAACTTCGACCCCCTACTTCGCCACCTAAAACCTACCGAACCTCAATGTTAGCCTAGGGGGAAGGTCCCCATAGGCTTTCTAACAAATTTGTGATCAAAGGAAAATCGTTTGATCGATTAAAATCCTTTGAATCTATTCGAAGGATTTAATCGAACGATTATTCCTTCGATCATTTGATTGAACGAATAGCGCTAAATCCTTCTACTTCGATATTCAAAGTCAAAGGATTTAACTTCGACAGTCGAATATCGAGGGTTAATTAACCCTCGATATTCGACCCTAAGTAAATGTGCCCCATAGTGTAATCAATGACAGACTAGTTTTGTTTCTCCCTTTCCGGTACTGTGGTCCTAATAAATTTCTGCTCGTACAGAGAAATGAATATCCAGTTCTTCTGGCCTGGAATCAAAACATGACTTAAGTGAAGCCTGAAAAAAAATCAGCACTGCTAAAAATATGGTCAAGAGAAATGTTATTTAATCTTTAAATTTATCTTCCTGACTCAAGAAAAAGGAAGAGCTACTGGATTAAGGCAGGATGTAATGTCCAAACTACTCATGAACACTACATGTGTTGTAATCTCTTCAGAGCATTATGCTTTCTTCCGTTATTCTTAGCTCTGATTAAACTTACATTTCTGACATATTAAAGCCGTTTGACCATCATGAATAGTCATTAGTAAAGTTTTCATCCAAGAAAAAATACAAAATGACAAATTATAGTTATATTGGTTTAATGTATTCCAGAGGTATGAATATGAGTCCATTGTAAGACTTGGATGCCATTGTATCTGTCTGGTCCAAAACGAAAGAAATACATAAAAGCATATGCTTAGAATTGCTGACAATCTTACAAAACAGACAAGTAGTACTGAATATGAAGATAATTTAAAAAATGAGGTGAATGGTAAATATGCCTTTATTTATAGCACTGGTGAATGTTCCTCTTCCTGTACAACACCTTCCTCTCTGGCTTGATATTAATGAGTATTAAACTAGAAATATTGGCTGGTTAATGGAGTTTTGGAGTATACAACAGAAAGTTTGCTGTGGTCAACACCAGAATTACAATCTGATGCACTGTTGTAAACCCGTGTGAATAATAGTCATTTGTTTGCAGATCTTGTGACTAAAGGCAAATATAACTTTACTATATACCCTATGGGGCAAATTCACTAAGCGCCAAAGCGCCGAACGCTAGCGTTACTTCGCTAGCGTTTGGCATTTTCGTTACTGCGCAAATTCACTAACGAGCGCTGGCGTAGATTCGCTAGTGTTACTTCGCACCCTTACGCCTGGCGAATTTCCGCTACGGACGTAACTACGCAAATTCACTAACGCGCGCAGTGTACTGAACACTACCTTTTACGCTAGACTTCCTTCGCCACCTCGGACCTGGCGAAGCGCAATAGAGTAGATAGGGATTGCTTCAAAAAAAGTTTAAATTTTTTCTAAGTCTCAAAAAACGCTGTCGTGTTTTCTACATTATGGCTGATAGGCTGAAAAAGATCGAAAACATTTTTGGGGCTCCCCTCCTTCCCCCCTACATTTCCTGACTCATGGCAACTTACCTATACAGTGGGCACATGTGTAGGGCAAAATACAATTTTTATTTGATGTTTTGAAGGTTTCCCAGGCATTTGTAGTGATTCTACGTATTCCTCCATTGAAATTTGAATTTGGCGCCGTATGCAAATTAACCATCGCTAGCGTAACTTCGCTTCGCTTAGCGAATCAACGCTAGCGCAACTTCGCAACCTTACGCTACCCCTGAGCGCAACTTCGGATTTTAGTGAATTTTCGAAGCGCTGGCGAAACTACGCCTGGCGAAGTGTGGCGAAGTGCGGTGAAGTGCGTCGAAGTTACGCCTGGCGCAACTACGAATCTTAGTCAATTTGCCCCTATATTTTTTTAATCATCATTACTACATGACACGTAGATAGAAAATGCATTGGCTAAAAGTTGCCCTCTAGTAAGTGACTAGAATTCAAATATCATTATTAGTGTTGTTAATTAGTGATGAGTGAAAATGGCCCTTTGGAGTCAATGGGAAGAAGAAATTACATTGTATTGAGATAGCTTCTTTCCACTATTATACAACTATTCTTCATAGGAAAAAAAGGATCTCATGTTGAAAATGTCTTCCAAAGATACTGAATAGTTCCTGAGATCGATATTTTGATGTGAAAGGTGGGCATATGATAATGATATCATACCTATTGATAATATACAGTAGGCTTTAAATGAGGAAGTAGATACTGTACGTGGACAAAATTACAGACAAATCCTTGCTAATACTACAAGCTTGTGTTTTTATCATTGTTCGTACATTTGGCAGTATAGTTAATTGTTTGTAGTAAGACATACAGTAAATGGCCCTTGGTGTTTTGTTAATCAGTGATAAGCAAAAATTATGGTTATGGATACTGGATTAGTCTGCCCACTAATACTGTAAATATTGTAGAGGGAATACTTTATATAGTTTGTTTATATATTTTGTAGAAACTATTTGGAAAATGAGAGGCTGAGTGAGAAAGAAAGTTGCCAATAGGAAATGAGGACAGAGATCATGGTATGGCTATACATTTTTAAGAGGCAGAACATGGATCAATTGCAATTTTCATTTATTGATTTCATGCCCAGTCTTTGTAGTGGGGGAGTTAGTACCAGTACCTGTGCGGCGGGGTCGTCCACCGCGTCATCGGCGGGGACGCCCGCCGCATGGTCCACGAGTCAGCACTGGTGCCGGTGCCATCTTGGATTCTAGGGCGCGTGCACGTTTTTGACGCCCGTTTGGCGTGAAATTTGAACCTATATAAGGCCCATTCTGTCTTCCAGCCAGTGCCCGTGATAGAACTTTGTTTCTAAGTGGTTTCTGAGCCTAGTGCATCTGTTCCTGTTATTCTGTATTCTGATTATCCGTGTTTGACCCTGCCTGTATCCTGACTATTCTGAACTCTGTATCCTGACCCTTGCCTGCCTACAACAACTCTTCCTGCTTAACCCCTTGATTGACAACCCAGTTTGACCCTTGCCTGCCTGACGATTCTGATATCCGCCTGCCTCGACCCTGCCTGTTTCACCATCCTTCTGCCTAATCCTTTGTACCGTGACCTTCGGCCCAAAAAGACTTTGCTAACAGCCGTGCCCCTTCGCCAGCCAGAACATCTCGCCTTGCACCCCTCGTTAAGTCCAGGTGGCATCCAAGTAAGCTGAGGGCTCCTCCCGAAGCCCAACGGTGGTCACACTACTGGTGAAGCCGAGCCGAGACCAGGGTGCTTGGCATTTGTTCTGGTATCGGGTGCCGGCCGTGACATTAGGATTAAGATATTGCTTTAAAAAAGAGAAGGAATGGACATAGGGCAGTTTAGTTTTAAATGTATATATATCAGCCTTCGTCAGGGAGGCTCCAAGATGGAGCTGAAACGTTGGAGTAAATAAACCTGATGTAATCTAACCTTTTCTGCTGTTGGCTACATTTTCCTTGGTGTGCCGTCATCTGCTGGGATACATTTGTTTATTTGATTGGCACCCAGGCATTGACTTTGGTATGGTTGTGCGTTCCAAGATCGCTCTCTCTCTCTCTATATATATATATATATATATATATATATATATATATATATATATAATTTATCAATTGCTGTTTTTAGATAAACTTGAAACTTAAAAAACATTCTCTGTAACAAGTGTATCTAGATGTAATAAAGGTTTTTTGGAAATTTACTCAAATAGTTTTTTTGCAGATTACCACACTTTATTGCATTCACCAAAGTATGATAAAAAAAGAGATGACAAAATGTGCCTATTAGTTAAGCAGATATACGTATATTTAGAATAAAAGCCATTGTATTCTATCAGCAATTATAAATTACTCTTATTTTTGGATAGGAAACCTCATATTATAATTGTTATCTATGATATACATGACTGGTCAAATGTTGACCACTTAACTGGCCACAAACTGGTACGACTAACAAATTGGACTAATGTGATGGTTCTGCTCTTGCTATTTGGAGCTCTGATAAGCAATCTTATCCACACTGTCATTCAAAAAGCATTGTGTAATGTGTTTGCAATCAGAAAAGTGAACCTTCCAATCACTAAACAGTGTTTCTATCACACGTTATGGCTGAAATCAGAACCATAGTTTATAATTAGAAAACATTTAGTGATGGGCGAATTTGCGCCATTTCGCCGAAAATTTTCACAGGAAATTTGCGAAAAATTAGTGAAACTGCGCAGGCGTCTCGTTTTTGACACCAGCGTCCGTTTTTGTTTTTTTTTATGCCGACACCCGTTTTTTGAAGCCGACGCCCGTTTTTGACACCGACACCCGTTTTTAACGCCAGCGTGCGTTTTTTTGGATGCTGGCAACAATTTTTTTTGACGCCGGCGAACTTTCGTCAGTGAATTTTTGAATTTATTTGCCGCGAATTCGCGCCTGGCGAATAAATTCGCCTATCACTAAAAATATTCATATGTATTTTGCATGCAAAGCAGACGAAATTATCAAAGTGACTAAGATCTGAAATCATGATGGCCCGTGATTCGTACTGTGGGCAGAAGCTTTTCCCACCTCCCTCTTGGCAGCTGCTGGCACAGATTCATATTTGTGGGCAATATCTTGGGTGCTGCTTGCACAGGTAAACAGATGATTAGGGGCAATATGATAGATGTTTGGCTGCTGCTGGCACAGGTACATATTTGGGGACAATATGATGTATTTTTGGCTCTTGCTGGCACAAGTACATATTTGGGGCAATATTGTGGCTTTTTGGCTGCTGCTGGCACAGGTACAGATTGGGGGCAGTATGAGGGATTTGCTGCTGCTGGCTCAAGTACATGGGGCAATATGGTGGCTGCTGGCACAGGTACACAGATGTTTTGGGCAATATGATGGATTTTTAGGGCTGCCGTTGGTATTGGAGGTAACAATATGATGGATGTTTTGGTTTATGATGGCACAGGTACAGATTGGGTCTTGGGAGCAATCTGAGGGATTGACTGCCATTGGCACAGGTACTTGGGGCAACATGATGGCTGCTGGCACAGGGGGCAAATGGTAGTGCAATACCAGGTGGGGGGGGCACTGATTGAAGCCCTTGCCTAGGGTGCCAAAAATACCTTGGCCCGGCCCTGCTACAAACAATTTTAGCAGTATTATGACTAATCTCAACAGCATATATTGCAATTACAATCACAATTTCTTTTTTAATCTTATTTTATGTTAACCATGATAACATAAAATCAAATAAGTAATAATGGTAAATTATATGCATTTTCAAGCCATGTAAGGAGCAAGGAGGCATCTCAATTTCATCTTAATTTTTAAGGGTTTCTAAGGTCTCTCAGGAGATGTCGGCTGATGAGCTTTAACTTTTGATAATTTCCAGTTCACTGTATTATAAATCTCAAAAATCGCTCAATTAGTGAATTTGAAAAGTGACCAGTATGGCTTTGTAAAGTAAAATGGGTTCATACTTAGTTTGCAATAGCTAATGAAATTTGCAATTTTCAAGCTGAAAGTTACCCCCTTATCAAAATTTTTGCACCTAAAGCAAAAATTATTGGCTGGAGCACTTCACTGCCTCATTCTATGAGAGTTCTAAAAGTTATATTTTAATCGAACCAATATATGAAGGCCAAGTTATTGACTGATTGAAGCCATTGGCGAGAGAAAGGTGTGGCCAAAAGGAGTACCGCATTTCGCTGCTGCCAAATAAATTCATGAATCTCCAGTGAAAATTCGGCAGCTAAAATTCTTCTGCGTCAAAAAAATTTGGATGTGTGTCCGAAAAGTTGCTTGCGTCATAATCGCCGCGTGTCAACACTATTCGGATGCCCATTGACTTTAACGCCAGCGTCAAAATTGACACGAGGTGGGCGTCAATTTATATTTTCACTATTTTTTCGGGAGAAATTCGCCCATCACTGACTATTAGTATACCTCATAATATGCACTGAAAAATATTAGCACAGCCCACTGAACGGAACAGTTAGATTTCCATAAGGCTACATCTAACACAATATTTTAGCTTCATCCATGTCCTTTAATGTAATAATGTACATATTTTTCATTAATTCTAGGATATTAGCATTTATTTGAACACTGTTAAATAAAAGAGACATGAAGCTGCTTTTCTATCATATCATGTTCATTGATATAGCATATCTATTGCTAATTATAACTCAATTCTTATTCATTAGCTTTAGGAGCCCCACAACACATCGTTGTCTGTTCATTAATATCTTCCATGGGGCTCGAGAGAATAGGATGACTTAATTGCTAATCTACAAATTGCTTTCAAATATTTTTGATATTTATACATATGGTCAGAATCAATCATAGCAAAATCAGTCATCATATGGAAGAGTTCCCTGACGTGCATTTTAGTTTTATCCAAGTAATTATCGGGATATAATAAAATGCCTGTAGATTGTTAAAAATAATCCTCAAAAGGCATACTACCACCAGTTCTGAGTATTTTTTTTCTTTTAAATGCATTTTAAAATTATACACATTCCATGATATTTTAAAGGCAAAATATCACTATGCAAGGAAGCCTTTGCCCCTCATTTCTCTGCCTGTGAAACTATTAACCAATGTCGCAAATTATTTGGACATAATTTTCTTTATTTTTAACTCATCCTAGAGCATTACATATTGGTTTTATATGTATGTATGTATATATATATATATATATATATATATATATATATATATATATATATATATATATATATATATATATATATATATATATACATATTCCCTTAGCGTCTGTCCATTTATTGTTCTGCATTTATTCTCACATGGGCACTTCACATGAGGCAGTTTCCACATTCTTATATTTGTAATGGGTCACAGTCAGTCTGCCAAAATGTAAACTATCCACAAATGCTCTTTTTCAGGAGCTCCTTTCCGGGAGCACTGGCAGCTAATCAACTGAACAGAAGATGGCAGTCACATACAGATCAGGCAGGCTTGTAAGAACTGAGAACTTTATTTCAGGCCAATTAATACAGTACATAGCCTCACACGTTTAGTGCTTTTTTGCAATTAATCAGGAGCCTATGATTACATGCACAAATGCAGGAAATGTGCAAAGCTACTGTATGTATTACTCTGCTTTTCGCCTTAAACAAGCCTGTCTGTGGGATCTGTGAGTGCCTTCCATCTTCTGTTCGGTTGAATACCTCCACCTTTAGCTATAAATCTGGGGCATGCGCACCCAGACCCCACTTTTATACTGGTGAGATTATAAACTTAGTGGCCTTACTCTGGGAGTTTTTCTTCTGTTTTCTAAATCTATATAGAGCTAACCATAAGCTTTTCTGCCAGGCAAGACTTTTCCCTAAAGCTATAGTATCAAAGGGTTAGTACACCCCATTGTCCAACATGAGTGTAATGAATAGGGCTTGCACTGCAATTATCATGGAAAATCCATGGCTTTTTTAAACAAGGCAAACAGGGAAGTTGAAACTACTCTCTGTTTTTTTGTGAGGCAGATAATAGTATTTAATACACAACAGGCAAAAAGTATTTACAAAAGGATATATTGCCCCTTTAAATACTTTACAAAATGTAAGTCTTCTGGAATTCTCTATCTTCCACTTGAAAATGGGATGTCTACATTCTGTTACACTATATTGCAATCAATCAAATGTAGACAGTGTTAAGTGATACTGGATAATGCTGAGTGGTGTAAAGCTAAACAGCATTTCTTAGGAGTGTTTTTTGTATGTACTTGTGTGAATTGCAGTACAGGTATGAGACCTGTTATCCAGAATGCTCAGGACCTTGGGTTTTTTGGATAATTGATCTTTCCGTAATTTGGATCTTCATATATATATATACGTATACTAGAAAATAATGTAAACATTAAATAAACCCAATAGGCTGGTTTTGCTTCCAGTAAGGATTAATTATATCTTACTTTGGATTAACTGCAATATGTTGTTTTATTATTACAGAGAAAAAGGAATTCATTTTTAAACATTTGAATTATTCGGATAAAATAAAGTTTATGGTTCTGTACATTACCACAATACATTTTAAACGAAACAACTCAGATACAGTTGAACTGCAGACTTTCAGCTTTCATTTAGTGGGTTGAATAAAAAGATTGCATAAAAATGTGAGGAACTAAAGCCTTTTTTTTAACACAATCACTTCATTTCAGGGGCTCAAAAGCAATTGGACAATTGACTCAAAGGCTATTTCATGGGCAGGTGCGGACAATTCCTTTGTTATGTCATTATCAATGAAGCAGATAAAAGCCCTGAAGTTGATTTGAGGGGGGGGCTTGTATGTGGAAGATTTTGCTGTGAACAGTCAAAGGAGCTCTCCATGCAGGTGAAACAAGCCATCCTTAAGCTGCAAAAACAGAAAAAACCCATCCGAGAAATTGCTACAATATTAGGAGTGGCAAAATCTATGGTGCATCCTGAGAATGAAAGAAAGCACTGGTGAACTCAGCAACGCAAAAACACCTGGACGTCCATGGAAGACAACAGTGGTGGATGATCACAGAATCATTTCCATGGTGAAGAGAAACCCCTTCCGAACAGCCAAACAATTGAACAACACTCTCCAGGAGGTATGCGTCTCAATATCCAAGTCTACCGTGCATGAAAGTAAATACAGAGGGTGCACTGCAAGGTGCAAGCCACTTAAAAGCATCAAGAATAGAAAGCCTAGATTGGACTTTGCTAAAAAAAACATCTAAAAAAGCCAACACAGTTCTGGAAAAACATTCTTTGGACAGATGAAACCAAGATCAGCCTCTACCAGAATGATAGCAAGAAAAAAGGTGGAACAGCTCATGATCCAAAGCATACCACATCATCTATAAAACATGACAGAGGCTGGTGATGGCTTAGGAGTGCATGGCAGCCAGAGGCACTGGGACACTAGTGTATATCGATGATGTGACACAGGACAGAAGCAGCCGAATGAATTCTGAGGTGTTCAGAGACATACTGTCAAATCCAGCTAAATGCAGTCAAATTGATTGGGAGGCATTTCATAATACAGATGGACAATGACCCAAAACATACAGCCAAGGCAACACAGGAGTTTATTAAAGCAAAGAAGTGGAATATTCTTGACTGGCCAAGACAGTCACCTGATCTGAACCCGTTTGAGCGTGTATTTCACTTGTTGAAGACTACATTTCGGAAAGAAAGGCAACTGCTTCAGTAAAGGCCTAGCAGAGCATTAAAAAGGAGGAAACCCAGAATCTGGTGATGTCCATGAGTTCCAGACTTCAGGCCGTCTTTGCCAGCAAAGGGTTTTCAACAAAGTATTAGAAGTGAACATTTTATTTTCAGTTTTCTAATTTGTCCAATTACTTTTGAGCCCCTAAAATGAAGTGATTGTGTTAAAAAAAGGCTTTAGTTCCTCACATTTTTATGCAATCTTTTTGTTCAACCCACTAATTTAAAGCTGAAAGTCTGCAGTTCAACGGCATCTGAGTTGTTTCATTTCAAATTGATTGTGGTAATGTACAGAGCCAAAATTAGAAAAAAGATGTCTCTATCCAAAGATGTATGGACCTAACTGTATGTGTATATTCTAACACCATATTATTGCTTGTATTGTGTGCTTATTTTTAGTTGTTTCAAACCACTCAAACATGGTTCTCTTGACATATGTCAAGTGTTATCAGAAATTGCTTTTTAAAAGAACCCTTAGTCGGTATGCTCTTTAGCAAGCCACTCTTCACAATCATTATTTTCTCAACTATCATTTCTTAGAATTATTTCCTCAATGTCAGTATAATTTCCTTAACAATTTTTCTCTAATGAACTCACCTTACATTTACTGTTGCTTATTTAAATAATGCTACTAGATTACATGCCAAAGGTTAAAATTTTGTTACATGAAGGATGATGTGAATTAAATGTTCCCTTACTAATAATGACATACAAAAGTTTTAAACTAGGAATAAATGAAGACAATGAGAGATCCAATCAAATGTTACTTCAGCCCATACTACTAAAGGTCTTTAAGAAACCTCTCTATAAGCATCCATTAAGCTCAACTACATTTATAAACTTTCATTTGAGAACTGTACGGGATGGGATTTATTTCTATTGAATTAAAAATACATTTGGTTCAGCATTTGCTTGTAAAATAGTTTAATCTGTGCTATAAAAGAAATACAAAGCAATTTAAACATGTGTAGTATTGGCGCATGCGCGACATGGCGTGAGGCAGTCGCATCGGAGCTGAGCTCTGACCAGATCCGGAGAAAACCTGCTTACATTCTGATTGCATTCGACAGCAGGTTCATCAGAAGGATTCAGCGCAATCATGGGGAAGAAAAAACAGAAGGAAACGGCGGGGACGATGTCTCCCTATTTGCATAAATATGCGGTTACGGATTCGCAGGTGGCTTCCCAAGATGGCGGCGATGCTGGCGATGCTCCCGCGCAGTCTCCCGGCTCTGCCTTCGCGATGTCAGAGGAGGATAGTAGAAGCCCCCGGGGCCCTGAGCAACAGGTACTTGACTCAGAACTCTCTCTCTCAGCTCCAGTTACGGAGGCAGTACTAACACAGCACCTCACTGCATTAAAAGATATGCTGACAGCCACCATTACTGATACGGTGGCGCAGGTGCTCAACACTTTGAAGGCAGACCTGACAGAGTTGGGGGACAGGACGGACAAGGTTGAGACCGCAGTCGATGACTTAGTGCGAAGTCACAATGCGCTCTTAGAGGAGAACCAAGTAATACGCACTGAACTGAACCAAGTTAAAGTGCTGTGCGAGGACTTGGAGAATAGGAACAGGAGGTCTAATGTTAGAATTCGAGGCGTGCCGGATACCGTGAAACAGCCGGACCTCAAGGCCTACTTGCGAAATTTATTTTCCACTTTGGTACCGGATTTACCGCCAGAAGCTTGGCGTCTGGATAGGGCGCATAGAGCTTTGGGTAACCCGCCTCCTAATTCTAAAATGCCTAAGGATGTCGTCACGAAGTTCCACTATTTTGAAAGCAAGGACAGAGTGATGTCTGTGACCAGGCTGCGTCAAAGCATAGAGCACCAAGGAGCACAACTCCAACTATACAACGATATCTCCTCTATTACGCTAGCCAAACGGCGGGCCCTACGGCCGCTTACGCAAGTTCTCAGGGAGAGCAAGATGCCTTATCGCTGGGGTTATCCCTTTAAGCTTATCGCAACCAAAGATGGCAGACAGTACACTTTGTCGGAGATTTCACAACAAGACAGGTTTTTATTGGCGCTGGGAATCTCACAGAAACCACCTGCGGCTTCACCAGCGACATCGCCTGTTAGGCATCATTTGCAACCTATCTGGGAAACGACACCGCGGAAAGGGATGCCGTATAAGGAATCAGGGAACACCTGTCCTCGCAACATGGCGCCTACTTGAAATCTCCCGCAGCTGATGGGCTGCGAGCTGCGGCTAGGCATGTCCTTCTTTTTTTCTTTTCTCTTTTACAGGATCGGGCGTCGCTCGGCTCTGATGGGACTCTTTATTTACCTAGATCTTGCTGCGACCCCCACATATGGAACGCTGTGGATTGTTTCTTTCCACTGACTCCCCTGGGAAGGTGCCCTGTAGGGGCATACACGTTTTTCATTCTGACCTATTTGGAATAAGGAAGGTCTCTCCCTCAATGCAACATCCACGAGGCTATGATATGAACATAAAATTACTCACATGTTTTAGTTATTTTGGTTATCTGGTTTATTTACTGTTTATGTTTGAACCTATTTTCGTTGCTTTTATGTTCCACAATGAAGGTATACTGACTCCGTATATACTACAGCGTACCATTATGCTTGGTTTTGCATTGACCTCAGAGATCGCAGCTTGCTTGCCCTCACCATTTGAGATATATTGTAGCTTGATTCTCCCCAGATTCAATGGTCAAATTGCTGTCACTTAATGTTAAGGGTTCTAATTCCCCAATTAAAAGGCGGCTAATATTGTCAGAGCTGCAAAAACAAAATGTGGATGTAGCGTTATTGCAAGAGACCCACCATGCAAGCGGCGATGTCTGGCGGTTACAAAATCGCCACTTCCCACATTGTTACTACGCTTCACATCAAAAGAAAAAAGCGGGGGTGGCGATCTTAATCAGTACACGTATACCTTTTCAACTTATACGGAAAACCATTGACCAAAATGGACGGTACATAATTTTAGAAGGCAACTTAGAGGGTACTCAAATTGTTATTGTAAATGTATATGTGCCCAATGTCAGACAGATTCACTTTGTGCAACTGGTGATGAATAAGCTTAATTTATATCGTACACAGAAGCTAATAGTTGGAGGGGACTTCAACATGGCGGTCTCTCAGCTGAGGGATGTGCTGCGACCCACAGCCACTGTGGCGAGCAGGGAAACTGACCTTAGATCCAGAAACTTCAGGAAAATACTTAGGAAAACATTATTAATAGATATATGGAGAGTCAAACATCCTCTACAAAAAAGTTACACTTTTTACTCGCACCCGCATAAAACTTTTAGCCGTATAGACTATTTCTTTGTCTCGCCCCAACTAAGCACCCCACATATTATAGCGGATATTGATCAAATTACTTGGTCCGATCATGCCCCCATTATTTTAGACATACCTCATTTGACGACCGTTTCCCCCCCGAATGTCTGGAGATTGAATGAGTCCCTTTTAAATTCAGTAGAAACTCAAAAGATCTTTCAGGGGAAATTAAAAGAATACTTTCATTTAAATGTGGGATCCACCCAAGACCCTACTATAGTATGGGAGGCTCATAAAGCTTGCATTAGGGGAGAGCTGCTTGCTCACGCCAGCGCTGCTAAAAGAGAGAGGCTTAAAGTGGTGAATGACATGAAACGCTCCCTTTATCAATTGGAATACAAATACTTTCACTACCCCACACGAACCCTTTTACTTAAAATACAAAAACTGAGAAATGACATTAAAGATAAGTCGATCCATAAGGTGGAAAAATCTCTGCGTTGGACACAGCAGCGGTACTATGAATTTGCAAATAAGTCGCATACCATGTTGGCTAATAAGATGCGGGGGGAATCAGCCTTAAGTACCCCTTTGGTGATACAATCAAAAGGGCAGCTGGAGTCCAACCCAGAGAGAATCGTAGAGTGCTTTCGGCAATATTAACACCGATTGTATAACCTCCCCCAATCCATTAAAAATCCAACTGATAGGTATAACAATTTTTTGAAGGAATGCCATTTACCCACTTTAACTGATTCGGAAACTGAAATATTAAATGCACAGGTAACTGCGGAAGAAATTGCCGAAGCTATTAAAAGCTTTCCCACCAAGAAGGCACCCGGTCCAGATGGTCTGACGTATAAATACTATAAGGTATTTCAGAATGAGCTCCTACCGATTATGCAATCTTTGTTTAATGATTATTTACAGGGGACCCCTATTCATAGGGAAACTCTGAAATCCTATATTACTGTACTTCCTAAAGAAGGGAAAGATCATACCTCCTGTGCAAACTACTGGCCCATCTCTCTTTTGAACTCGGACCTGAAAATCTTTACAAAAATTTTAGCGAACAGATTGAATCAGATCCTCCCACGCCTGATTCACTTGGATCAGGTGGGATTCATTAAAAATAGGCAATCTGGCGATAACACGAGGCGGGTTATAGACTTGATTGATCATGTCAATAAAACATCGGAGGAGGTCATCCTGTTAAGCTTAGATGCCGAAAAGGCGTTTGACCCTCTGGACTGGGGGCTTTATGTTTGCTACCCTCGAACACATGGGCTTTTGCCGTCCTTACTTGAGGGCTTTACGATCGCTCTATGCCAAACCAACAGCCATTGTGAAAACGGCAGGGCAGCTCTCACACCCATTAGTTATTAGCAATGGGACTCGACAGGGGTGCCCCCTTTCCCCCCTCCTTTTTGTACTATGTATAGAGCCCTTAGCTGCTCGCATTCGCCATGACCCGAACATTCAGGGTATCACAATCAAACGACAGGAGTATAAGATCTGTTTATATGCTGACGATATGTTATTGACCATCACGAAACCACTACTGTCGCTTCCAAATTTACACCAAATTATAGATCAATATGGGCAACTATCTGGTTATAGGATTAATCAAACAAAAACAGAGGCCCTTCCGATCCACGTCCCAGATTCTAGATTGAAACTGCTCAAGCTCAACTTTAACTATAATTGGCGGAAAGATAATATAAAATATTTGGGAATATCTTTAACTGCTAGCTACAACACTCTATACAGGACCAACTTTGTTCCGTTATGGAGAAGGATTCATGCAGATTTAAACACTTGGCAGAAATACAATATTTCCTGGTTTGGAAAGATGGCATCCATAAAAATGACTATATTGCCTAAGGTGTTATATTATTTTGAGACGCTGCCCATATCTATTCCTCGTATAGCATTAAGACAATTTCAAAGCACCTGTATTAAGTTCATCTGGGGAAGGAAACGTCATAGAGTAAAAGGGGACTTGCTACAGACTAATCGATCACAGGGGGGCGTTGGCTTTCCAGATTTTCATAAATACTATTTGGCGACTCATTTGCGTCAGATCATTTATCTATCACAAAAAGAAGCCTACACAAAATGGGCGGAGATTGAAATAATGGCTTCTTTGCCATTACATCCTAGCACATTATTTTGGGGGACGGCTATGAAATGGGACATGCATACTTTGCCGAAAACGGTGCAATTTACGCACCATTTATGGAACCAAAGATGTAATAGATTACGCCGGACAGGGTCTGCATCTCCCTTAACGCCATTTTTGTTTAATCCGTCCTTTAGTATGGGTGTCGAGGGGCACTTCATTCGAATGTGGGAACATACTAATGTTTTTCAAATATTTAAGTTGTTTGATTCCAAGACTAATAAATTTCTGGAGAAAACTGAGTTGATCAAGGCCTATCAGGTACAGGGCATGAGGGATTACATGTATTTTAGGCTGCGGCACTTTGTCAGCTCCTTATGCCCAACTCTTACGAAACCAGCCCCATTGTACTTTGAAACTCTCTGTATGCATATGGTAACGAGAAAAAAGCTGATTTCGACTTTATATAATGTTCTTAATGAGCGGCGAGTGGAGGAGACACCACACCCCTACATGATCCATTGGGAATCTGAAATTGGCGCTCCTATCTCCATAGAACAATGGGGGAAAATTTGGGACAATGCGACTAAATCTTCAATATGCACCACCATGAAGGAGAATATATATAAAATTTTATTTGAGTGGTACCATACCCCTGCTTTGTTACATAAACTTTTCCCAGATGTCTCAGCTAATTGTTGGCGCTGTCATCAGAGCCCGGCTACACTTTTCCATATTTATTGGACTTGCCAAATTATAGTGCCGCTATGGGACACAACGACAGCTATATTGTCAAAGATCACTTGCTTAACAATAGCGAAAGATCCTCTGACTCATCTATTGGGGCTGCCGCTTGAGAATGTTGGCAAACGTATTCAAAAAGTCGCACGGAATATTTTGATGGGTACACGATGCTTAATTGCAGCTCATTGGAAGGTGCAAACGGCTCCGACTACATTAGCTTTAGTGAACAAAATACAGCAAATACGGAGAATGGAATACTTAACCGCTCTGTTACATGATAACTCAATGTCCTTTGTGGAGGACTGGTATCTTTGGGATTCTTATCATGACCAAATTCCACAGTAAACCATGGATTCTTGTGAATGGGGTATGGTGTCTCCCTGCGCCTACGGTATGGGGTTCTTTTCTTTTCTTGTCTTTTGCATATTTGCTCATTGTGTAAAAGCGTAGTTTCCATGTATATCTTATTTTTTGTGTGTCTTGCATATCTGGGGTTCTATTGGAGGTTCGTGGGTACGTGATGCTCCCCTTCCTTGATGACATCTATTTATGGGGATGTAACTATTGCACTGTGTATCTTTTGCTATTTGTCACAGATTGTAACATTGGGACTCGCTTTTGTATCCTTTGCATTATCATCCTGAGGCATGTTTTGTCTTATGCTGTCATGTATTGTGATTTAAAACCAATAAAAATATGGTTAAAAAAAAAAAAACATGTGTAGTATTGTATTGTATTTAATTACTGTATATAGTACCAGGAATGTACACATGTCTTTTTCCAGAAATATGGGCATAGTTATTAAATTATATATATATATAAATATATATATATATATATATATATATATATATATATATATATATATATATATATATATATATATATATATATATACACACACATACAGTATAAATAATTATATATTAGTCAGACAAATAAATAATTGCTAGGCTTTTCAATACACAATTGGGATGAGGCCCCTCCTCCAAGGAGCTTACAGTCTTTCCTTGCTTTATCAGTTATCAGAAAGCTCCAATAATTGGAAAAATCTTTTGATTGCTTCAGGAATACTAATACTATACTATAGAGAAGCTGCTGTGTAGTCATGGGGAGACCAAGTGCAAGATAGGCCACATGGTTGAGCAGCAGTTAACAGATTAGCTCTGTAGAATACAACAGTTTTAGTCCTTACACAGGAAGATAAACAAAGGTCCAATGGCATTTATGTCTCTCCACTAGACTATAGGAGGAAAACCTTTTTACATATAATATAAAACATGAATATTGTGTAAACCATTAACTGCTTTGAACATAAGCCCTTGCAACATGGTGTAATTCTGTATAAATTCTTCATATCTGACCTACTTTTAGCTCTCTCTGCTGAACCAGTTTGGGGTACCTTCTTAAGTACAAATGATTAGAAAAAGGACAAGGTGCTCCAGAATTAGATATATAGTCACTCACCAAAGTGGTTCGGGTGCACCAGACCCCCAGCTTTAGCTTTTAACTGAACATCTCTGGTCCTGTGGATCCATTTGGGAGCCGGTCAGCTCCACTTTCCAATGTTTTGCTGTACCTTCGTAAGTAGCCCTGTTCTGCTATGCTCCAAGTTATCCCTTCTACTATAAAATAGTATACTGTATACTATACTTCACATGTGCCCTGCCCATAGACAATAGGAAACCCATGATCATGATGGGGCATCCTCTGCATGAAAGGGACATGCTGGGTTGAGGTAAATGGTCAGTATTTTGCTTTTATTGTCCTTATGGGACAGTTAACCATTACAATTAAAGAAGTACAAAATGTAATTCTTTATGAGTAAATGTTGGTGGAGTGACATGATGTGATAAAGGGAATACAGATGTGAGGAGAGAAGTAGATCAAGGAATGAATGAAGACAGGGAATAACTAAAATAATGTATTGGTGCACTTGTTTTAGTTCTTAAAACATAGATATACAGAATGTGCTCTATCAGCAATATGTTGACACTCTAAAAATACATGTTAATAAAATAAAATGATTTTTCGCAGCTGATATTAAAATAAAGCAGATTGCACTAGGACAAACTCAATATTTTCTTCTACTAAGAAGACTGGGAAGAATGAAGCAAACAGGACAGCAGGGTCTGCTGTAACTAAGTATGGCATCACATGTCCCTCTGTTCTTGTTTGTTTGAGTTAATCAGTTTGCACCATGAAGGCCCCAAGAGCTGCTTTATTAGCTATTTTCATGGGTTAATTATAAATGCAACAGAAGGGTGAGCTGCTTTGTCAGCAAGATAGCAAAACTAAAACAAAATGGTATTGATCAACTTAGAAAGATATAGACAATTCTATTCTTTCCAGCAATCAATATTAGAGTAAAAACACCCATATCCAGCTTAATTAAAGGCCATTCAATGCTGTCTGCTACATGCTACCTGGCTACATTTGTGAATGGAGATAACAGAATGCTGTTTAATTAATTTGTGAAGAGCTGCTTAAGTGTAATTATTGTCATTTTCAGGGGCTATTTATACAGCATGACCAATGCAATAATTCTTAAACACCATAAACCTTCTTAATGGAATGTACACTCTTTCTTGGTTGTTATTGGTATAATATCACGATTAAACATGTCATATCAGCAGAACAAAAAAGGAAAATTCACTGGTGCAAGTGAGATATACAATATCTTTGTTTTCATTTCCACAGAAAGACTAATTATTAGTGTAGGGACCCACATGGTTAATGTGCCCCTAAATCCCTACACTTGCTGATCTCCCTAGTTGCTGGGCAGATGCCTATGTAGCTAGTTGTAATTTGCATAGTTGTATTATTGGCCAGGAGGTGCTATAACCACATCCTGTCACACTTTGCTATAGTGAGAGAGAAGGGGTGGATCTTCCTCTTTGGCTTCTTGTTGCTGATCCAGCTGGATGTTTCCAGGGAACCTGGGTACAGCAAGGTCCAGACCCTGCCTGTTAGAATCCAGTGTAACCCATGCTCTAGTTTACTAGCTGGTGATTAACCCAGTTGGCCTGTATAGTCCAAAAATGTGTTACATAAGTCATGTCCGATTATTTTTATTAGAAATGTAATAAAAAATAGATTGTTTTTCTTAAAAATGCAATGCAGTGACATCACATCAACCGTTAGAAAAAAAATATATTCACTTTCACTGTGTTTGGTAATAAAACATCCGTGATTAAATCACAACATGAAATGGGCTTCTTATGTTTTATATTTATTAGATAATATATCTGAATACTGAAGGACAGTGACATTTGTGTATTAGGAGCAAATAAATAGTCTGCAATCTGGAAGAGATTGGTAATATATGTTCTGAGATGGTAGATGATCTCCTTTGTAAGGCAAAGAATTCTCGCCTATATGCCTGCATGGTAAATAGCAGAATATATTAGCCGTTACTTATTAGCTGATTACTCAATGATTCCTGGTAACATGTCTATTACATGGGCAATTAATGATGGGAATTAATAGTTGATTTATAGTATACAAAACATTATACCAAATATAGAAATACTGTACAGCATGAAATAAAGAACTGTTACAACAAACAGAATCACAGCACAAATGCATATCTTTAAGATGTTTAAGAATAGAAGAATATATGTGGAACATTGCTGTGGATAAAAAATATAGTTAAAACGATTTAGAAAAAGGTACAAAATCTAAAGAGAAAAGTTTTTATGGTGTATGCTTATTTTTATTAAAGGGGAACTTCGGCTTCCAAACCACAATTTGATAAAGAGGCCCACATAACATAGAAACCCCTAATATACCCATCACAGTTACCTGTTTCTTTAAAAAGTATGAATAAATGACATTTTCTATTCTGCAATCCACCTAGTTAACAGTTCTTCTCTTTCTGCATCATTTGAAATCCTGGCTGGGAAGGGGGTACTAAAACACTGGTGTTACAAATTGTAACAACTTCTCCACAACTTATAGATGGCATTCAGGAACTACATAACCCACAATGCATTGCATGTGATGTACGATTCCTTATTGAAATCACATGTGCATGCAACTCCTTTTTTTTCCGATGCCGGCGATAATTTTTTTTTGACGCGGGCAAATTTTCGCGCCTGTTTCGCAAATTTATTCGCTGGCGGCGAATCGTGCAAATTCGCCGCAAATTCGCGCCTGGCGAATAAATTCGCCCATCACTAGTTGTTTCCTATATCAATAAGGATTGGTACAAATAATAATAATATTATATTTTTTTTTTACAACAGTGATATACTGTATAAGATTCAAGCAGAAGTGAATACATTATTAGACAATCAACTCCTAGAAGTGTCAATATACCTCAGCCACCTGCAGCATTATGTGCATATCTCTTGAATTGTGTCAAGCAAGTTTTTTTTGTCGGTTCAGGTGATATAAATATGCTATCATTACCTGCTGCATACAAGCTGTTACCTGAATCATTATGTGAGATGCACTCGAAGTAAACCTTTCTCAAGCATCATTGATTGCTTTTGGGTTATTCTTTAAATAGTGGAGTAATAGGGGACATACTTTTTATTTAGTATGGTTTGAAAGAACATCTGAATAAAACAAACCAGATTAGAACAAAAAATAATTTTTTCATTTTTTTCTTATCCTTTTTCCAAATAGATCCTTTTGTATCTTTTTTTCCTTTAGCGGGCTCCGTAAAATGACTCTTTTGCAGTCCTGTTGCCTGACTGTTCTCGAGATCCCTAGTAGCAAATTTCCTGGCATTTTGTGTTTAAAGTGTGTAAAGAGAAATTAGTTACCATAGTGTTGCTCTCTCATGCATTCAATCCTATTAACATCAGCTTCTGTGGCATTTAATGGCTGAGTTAAAACCCGTGAAATCTAACACAAACTTGCATCTTGTGCTTACTTGTAAGGATGTGCTAATCCGCTCACTTCATTTTCTTTAACATGGTATTATAAACTTCATCAAAATATTATTAAACACAGCTGTAGATATTATAGTCACAGAGGGGCGACTATAAAAGAAAATATTTGCCAAAAGAGAATGTATAGAATAGATGCTTCCAGCAGTTAGAAATAGACAGAACATTATGCATACTTATGAGCCTTTAACAGAAATCCTTTGTGGATATGGCTTAACTAGATTACTGCTATAGTTTTAGCATCACACAGGAAATATTATCTCATTATACACAAGCAGACGTTTATGCAGGACTGAATGTGAGATCGGAAGTAAGAGATAAGTGCGCATGATGAAGGCTAGATAAGGCATTGCTTCAATAACAGCTGCTGCACACCTTTACATTATTATTCTTATTATCCAAAGCTACCTTTACTTTATTGCCTATAATAACATTTACCCCCTAACAAAGCATTGCATTATTTGCTTCATTTCTTTTCCTGCCCTGAGCATGTACTGTACACATGGCCCAGCTGGAAGGCTTTATGATTCAGAATCTACAGTTATATAAATGGGTGGGTACAATTACATGATCACTCTGTCATACACAGCCCGAATCATTCATTTACCACGGTGTATTGAACCAAAGACAATAACCAATGCAGAACAGCAATTTATCCAGTAAAGCATAGTTTTAGCTAGCCTAGACTACATTTTTTTTAAATGTTTTTATTTATGAGACTTTTCATACAATAAAATAGACTAAATTTAACAAAATTAAATGTCCTAAAAAACAAGCATAGAATATATTGTCCACGGAGCTTGGAAATAAGATAATACCATTTCTTGTGTAGATCATTATTAGCAATGCTTATTTTTTCCACTGATTTTCTTTTTCTCAGTAATAATAAAACCGTACTCTTTATTTTATGGTAAGTAAGCTGCTGCTGCTATTTCATGACTAGAATTTTTAGCTTAAAAAGAAAATCCAGGGAAACATTAAATAATTAAACCATTTGGATGTTTTTTGTTTCAAGGAGAAAAAAAACTAAAAAAAAAAAAGAAATGTCCTGGTATTTATATAACGACAGTGTAGTGCTTTACAGAGACTGCTCATACTGTAATTCCCTGCCCCAGTCCCTATCACATACACTAGAGCCAAGTGTCAGGGAACCTTAGGTTCTCAGTAAAAATGTAGAACCTAAAGGAAACTAATTACCCCAGCACATGTATCTGCTCAAGGGTTATACCCGTGTTTAATGTCAAACCAAAAGGTTACAACATTTCGGGGGCATACCCCTTCGTCAGGTACCTAAAGGAAACCCACACAGACAAAAGAAGAACTTTCCTTAGAAAGTGAGCCCTGGTTACAATCAAATCCAGGACCACAGAGATTCAGAAGTGCTACCCACTGTTATTCATTAGCTGCTATTTAATGATTCGTTTAACCAACAAAGTAATGATCATATAAACTGTATACAGTATTTTAAGCCAAAGATCCCTGTAAAGTATCAGAAACCATATTCACTAATGATGATTTGTGAAGACAAGACTGCAACACCCACAAGGCCTTGCACAATTCAGTTCTCACCCAAGTCATTGTTGGGATTGGAGTCTTGGCTAGAGCAGAGTTTACTATAGAGACTAAGGGGGTGATTTATTAAACCACAACTTTTTGCGGTCAAAAAACAAAAAGGTTGCAAAAGAACAACATTTAGAGGATCTATTATGTGACAAAACGGTGACAATTCTGAGTCTGAAAATACTCCAGCTAAAATCTGTTGAAATCATGTAGAAGTCAATGGCAAATGTCCCTTTACAACTGGTGGGTCTTTCATTAATTTGTGGTTTTAGAGGTTTTCGGGTAATACAGAAAAACTCATAGGGGCCGATTCATGAAGCTCGAGTGAAGGATTCGAATGAAAAAAATTCGAATTTCGAAGTATTTTTTTGGTACTTCGACCATCGAATTGGTTAAATTCGTTCGAATTCGAACGAAATCGAACGAATCGAACGAAAAATCGTTCGACTATTTGACCATTCGATAGTCGAAGTACTTCCCCTTTAAAAAAAACTTCGACCCTTTACTTCGGCAGGTAAAACCTACCGAAGTCAATGTTAGCCTATGGGGAAGGTCCCCATAGGCTTGCCTGTGATTTTTTGATCGAAGGATTTTCCTTCGATCGTTGGATTAAAATCCTTCGAATCGTTCGATTCGAAGGATTTAATCGTTCGATCGAACGAAAAATCCTTCGATCGATCGATCGCAGGATTAGCGCTAAATCCTTCGACTTCGATATTCGAAGTCGAAGGATTTCAATTCGAGGGTCGAATTTCGAAGTATTTTTAACTTCGAAATTCGACCCTTAATGAATCTGCCCCATAGTGTTGCATATCCAGTGGCTGACTCAGGATGTGATTCATAAAGCTTTACTAAAAATGAATGTGAACAAAGTGCCAGGGTAAGATGAAATGCAACCTTGGGTACAAAAATAACTTCATTTTAGTCTAGCCTCTATTTCTAATTTTCTCAGACTCGATTTCATCTGGTATGGTACCTATGGACTGAAGGACAGCTGATGCAATTCCTATATTTAAAAAAGGGATTACAATTTTAGCCAATTATAGGCCAGTAAATTTGACATCCGTAGTGAGCAAATTATTTGAAGGCTTGTTAAGGGATCACATTCAAAATGTTGTCCTGGTGAATGGCATTAGAAGCTGTATGGCTTTATTAAGGATATGTCTTGTTAGACTAAATGTTATTACTTTTTATGATGAGTAAGTAAGATGCTGAACAGCAGGGATGCAGTAGATGTAATTTATTTGGATTTTGCCAAGTGTTTGATACTGTGCCCCACAAACAATTGCTTTCTAAACAGGTCTGTTGGGCTTATTGAAATCTTTTGCACATGAAAAGGAAACTGGCTACAGAATTGGGTACAGAGGGTGGTTTTTAATGGTACATTCTCTATTTGGAGTAAGATTCTTAGTGGGGTCCCTAAGGGCTCTGTATTGGGTCCACTTTTATTTAACTTGTTCATTATTGACTTAAGGGAGAGTATTGTAATGTGTCAGTGCTTGGGATGTCTATGGGGGCAGCCATTCAAGCACAGGATACATAGGTGATAACATATAAGTTCTGAAGAATCTCATTGTACTACAGACCTTACTTGTTATCTGCTGTGCATTCTACGCCTTTTCTCTTTTTTCAGGTTTTAATGGCTGCCACCATGGCTACACAACAGCCTGTTTACATAAACTGTAGTAGACTTTCTGAAGCAAATAAGCCAGTTGTACCAGTGCAGAACACCATTACATTATATTTGAATTTCCTTAAAACCCTTTAATTTTTGATGTTACTGTTCCTTTAATGGGACTGCACTAGGCAAATCCATAATGGAAAAAGACATTGGAGTCCTTGTAGATAAACTTGGCTGTAGTAAGCAATGCCAGTCTGCAGCTTCAAGGGCAAACAAGGAGCATAGATGGGGAGGGGGTTATTCTTATACTGTACAGATGGAATATTATTCAATTTAGACGGTCCAGAGAAGGGCAACAAAGCTGATAAAAGGTATTGAACATCTTAGCTATGAGGAAAGACTGGCCAGGTTGGGGTTGTTCTCACTGGAGAAGAGGCGCTTAAGGGGTGATATGATAACTATGTATAAATATCTAAGGGGGTCATATAATAATCTCTCTAATGCTTTATTTACCAGTGGGTCTTTCCAGCTGACAAGAAGGCACAAATTAGAAGGAGGTTCCACCTAAATATTTGGAAGGGTTTTTTTACAGGGAGAGCTGTGAAAATGTGGAATTATCTCCCTGGATCAGTCATACAGGCTGATACATTATGAAGGGGTTGGATGGATTTTTGGCAAGTGAGGGAATACAGGGTAATGGAAGATAGCTCATAGTACAAGCTGATCCAGGGACTAGTCTGATTGCCATCTTGGAGTCAGGAAGGAATTTGTCCCCCTCTGAGGAACATTGGAGATGCTTCAAGTAGGTAAGTTATATATAGACTAAAAAGTTGAACTTGATGGACATATGTCTTTTTTTAACCTAACAACTTACTATGTTACTTAGATGCACAGTTGTACAGACGTATTACACATCTTTATAGATACCCAGTGATTTTACAAGGTGTATGGGGTGTTGCTTTTCAATAAAGACTTTTTAACCCAGTTTTATCGATATGCCCCTTAACCCTATCTTGCATATCTGACATATATGTGGAATGCAATATTGTTCGCTAATGCAAAAAAGTTTGCAGTTCATTCGTAATGTGAATAAATGTTCGCAAAGTGAAACATTTTGTCTTTGTGAACACTTTTCCTCTCATAAGACAGTAGGATAGCAAATGTTATAGTTTACTATAGTGTGCAGTATATGTAAAAATCTTCTTAATGAAAAAGTTGTTTCATTTGCTTCAAAAGTTTATACTATATTCATGCAAGTCTTAAAGGTTTGTAATGTACGATTAAGATTCGCAATGCAATAGAAATTCTAATCAAGAATATTACATTGCGATATGCAGATTCACTAAGGGTCGAATTTCGAAGTTAAAAATACTTCGAAATCGACCCTCGAATTGAAATCCTTCGACTTCGAATATCGAAGTCGAAGGATTTAGCGCTAAACGTTCGATCGAACGATCAAAGGATTTTTCGATCGAACGATTAAATCCTTCGAATCGAACGATTCGAAGGATTTTAATCAAACGATCGAATGAATATCCTTCGATCAAAAAAAGTTTAGCAAGCCTATGGGGACCTTCCCCATAGGCTAACATTGACTTCGGTAGGTTTTATCTGCCGAAGTAGGGGGTCGAAGTTTTTTTTAAAGGGAAAGTACTTCGACTATCGAATGGTCGAATAGTCGAACGATTTTTACTTCGAATCGTTCGATTTCGTTCGAATTCGAAC
Organism: Xenopus laevis; assembly: GCF_017654675.1. Classification (NCBI taxonomy): domain Eukaryota; kingdom Metazoa; phylum Chordata; class Amphibia; order Anura; family Pipidae; genus Xenopus; species Xenopus laevis. Next base: position 115,390,667 of record NC_054372.1, on the reverse strand, counting down.
GAATTTAACCAATTCGATGGTCGAAGTACCCAAAAAATACTTCGAAATTCGAATTTTTTTCATTCGAATCCTTCACTCGAAGTTAGTGAATCTGCCCCTAAGTATACTAAGATCCAGTACAATTTTAACATTTATAAATAGCTGCACATTTTAAATTAGTTATACAGTAAATAAAGAAATTCCAGACTTTCACAAAACATAAATAATCCAACATTTAATATCTAAAATGCCCAGCTGTTATCACTCATATACAATAATCCTGCTTCTTGTATTAGTCCCGAGGCCAGAGAAATTGTCTGTATACAAATATTAATCCCCTTCGTGAGAAAATGTGGTGAACATAGGAAGCAATTATACATCAGGAAACCGAAAGACATTGAAATTATCTAAAGTGAATATTAAGCTCAAATGCCATGATGGAGTGAATCATGAGTGTTTAAATATTTTAAGACTCGAGTATTACATTTTTTAAGTCATGCATCATGTTTTCAGGTCCATCTTACGTTCTCGGGCTTCTAATCAGATTCTGCAAGTGGCTACTCATTCATAATAATAAGATATTGATGGGGGCACCAGTTCAGTGCTGGGCCTAGCCGGCTAGTCCAGCTCCCCAGACAACCTCGTTGGCTTCCTCGATCCCCTTTCAGAAAGGAGCAAGTAGACGGTAAGTGGTCATTGAGAGACTGAAGGTAGAGAAAGAGTAGGTGAAGAAGTACGTGCCAGGTCCCCCCTGTGATGTTTATACAAATGGCCTGTAGATGTCCCTGTGTTCAGACATACTGTGCATACTTCCTTAAAAAGTGAAAATGAAAGTTACTGTTGTGTAATGGCTGCATTAGTCTCTGCTAATAAAGCACTGATATACTCTCCTCATCCTCGGCTACCCAAAACATAACAGATTGACGATGAGATTGATCTTCTACCTCTGCAGTAGCCTGCACCTTTTCTTCCAAACCCTGGTGAGCCTACCATACCTTTTACTGCTTGGATCTGTATGTTTGAAAATTACATTATTGCTGCTGACCGAGGGGAGATTTCTGCTGCTATAAAGCGTGCTTTACTTATTCACTGCCTGGGAGCAGAGGGACAGTGTATATTCTATACATTACCATTACCTGATGATACTTATGAAACTGCTCTTACTGCTATAAAGAACTGTTTCGTGCCAAGAGTAAATGTGGTTGCTGAAAGATATAAATTCCGCCAACGTGGTCAACGTAATGGCGAATCCACAGAACAATTTGTAGCAGCTTTGAGAGGGCTGGTTGTTACCTGTGAGTTTGGGAATCTAACAGATGAAATGCTAAGAGATCAAATAGTGGAAAAAACAAACTCACCTTGCATTAGAGAGAGACTGCTCCTAGAGCAGGATTTAACCCTTGCAAAGGCTATTACAGTTGCTAGCCAAATTGAAACAGCAGTGGCAGAGGCTAAAATTCTCAGTCAGGGAACTGCTGGGAATGTACAGATTGTGAATTCAACACTGTGGCCTAATAATGCACAGTCACAGGCAAAATACAGTGCTAAGGAAAGGGATTCACCTACACTGCAAAACCATAAAGCAAATACAATTAGAAAATACTACTTTCACTGTGGTTCAACACAACACACTGTAAATCATGTTACATGTCCTGCAAAAGCTAAACGGTGCCGCAAATGCACAAAAGTAGAACATTTTGCTAAGATCTTCCGTAGTTCTGCTAAAGATGTTCATGGAGTCACTACTACAAATGTTACAGTATTAAGTGTGGATAAAGCTGGTACATTTATTCCAGACAAGTTTATATGCACTGTCAGTGTCAGTACTGCTTCTGCTGACAAGGGACACTCCATTAACCTGATGCTTGATACAGGGTCAGCTGTTTCTATACTACCAAAGGATATTTTCTTGAAATACTTTGCAAAAGATACACTTGTTGTACCTGCCCTGAAACTGGTCAGTTACTTAAAGGATCCAATCCCTGTGCTTGGCTGCTTGCCAGTGACTGTACAATTTGAATCAAATACTGCAAAATGTGACTTTTACATTGTGAATAAGGGTACTGCTATACTTGGGAGGGATCTCTTTGCTGCATTAAACCTACAATTAGTTGATGGTCTCATTACTACAGCACCAGTGCCTGCCACACAGCCAGTGTGTAAAATTTCACCACAAAGCAACACTTCACTGGGTTGTGAAAAGAACTTTGTACACAAAGTTAAGTTGAGACCAGATGTAAAACCAGTACCATTTCCTGATTCAGCATGGGAAAAACTTGCTATTGATATTGTTGGTCCTTTTACAGATGCTCCTATAGACTGCAGATTTGCTATAACCTTGATGGACTATTACAGTAAATGGACCGAAATTGCATTTGTTTCTCATATAACATCAGCTACAGTAATAACATTTCTGTCAACAGTCTTCAGCAGAGAAGTTAATCCAAAGGAGTTAATATCAGACAACGGACCACAGTTTGTTTCATCTGAGTTTGAATTCTTTCTCTGAGAGAGTAATATTGTGCATAGGAAATCTTCAGTGTATTACCCTCAAGCAAATGGAGAAATCATGTGATTCAACAGAAGTCTGAAAGAAGCACTACAGACAGCAAATCTTACTGGGAAATCTTGGAAAGTATTTACAACAGAGTTCCTACATAACTACAGAGCAGAGCGCAATGCAACAACCCAATCATCTCCTGATGAATTATTACATGGCAGACAGATGCGCACTAAGTTACATGTTGCAGACATCAAACTTCCACAAAATACTGTGCCTACAAAATCATCTACTGCTGACATTCTGAAACGTCAACAAGCCAAATGCAAGGCTTATACTGACAGAAAACGTGGTGCCAGAGAAGTATACTTTCAGCCTGGATCTTTAATCAGAATAAATAAACCAGGAATACTGAAACAAGGACAATATAAATTTATTACACCACTTGAAGTGAGACGCCAGCGAGGACCATACACATATGAACTGTCTGATGGATGCATATGGAATGCAAGTTGTCTTGCTCCTGTTAGATATGACTCTGGAGAAGCTCCATTTGATGAAGGACATTTTCCTACTCCTGATGTCAACTGCAATAGGCCTGAAGAAAGTGAACCTATAAGGTGTGCTGAGAGAATCAGAAAACTTCCTGCATGGACCCAGGACTATGTGATGTAAATAATGTATATTATTGCTTTAAGATGCATTGTTGTTGTTTATTATATTTGCCCAAATGCTTTCCTACTATAGGGGGAATATGTGGTGTTTATAAATGCCTGTAGATGTTACTGTGTTCAGACATTCTGTGCATACTTCCTGGACAGCTTAAAAAGTGAAAGTTACTGTTGTGTAATGGCTGCACGAATCTCTGCTAATAAAGCACTGTTATACTCTACTCATCCTCGGCTACCCAAAACATAACACCCCCCTCCGTTGCACCTTAGGCACGTGTCTCTTCTGCCTACACCTAGTTCCAGTTCTACAGCAGTTACTTACAAATATAAATCACATGTTTTGATACACCTTTTGTGTGGAATTGTATGGAATTGTGATTGTAATGAGCAATAGAATTTGCAGGGTCTTATGGTTAAGAAGGTTATGTAAGAAATAAATAACTTGCTTCCTAGAAATGTCATCATGCATAAGTCTAAGTCATAGTATTTAGCAATTTAAACAGAATAAATGCTTCTTTACTAGCCTCTCTCTTTTCCTTTGAATGGGACACCCTCCTACAAACAAACAAAATCAAATTTTATGTTTAACAAGCAAGGATTAATTTTTTGGCTAGAATTTACATGGACCACCTGTTGGTAATGAATAAATTAAGTGCACTAATTGTCATGTCATGAAGGGTGATTTAGAAACACAGCCCCCTGTAAAAAATAAAAATTCCCCTGAACTGTAGCATATTTCCATGGTTATAGAGGTTACAAGCCCAACTGCATATGATATGGAATACATGTTAATTAGCATGCGCTTTTTTGTGAATGACGTACAAATAGCTACTAATATTTTCAGTTATAATGGTGTCACTCCCAGGGCACCAATGCATGGCGTTAATAAATAAATAAATAAAGGCATGTCATTCTCTTTGCGCAAGTCAGTAGCACCTCTTGAAATAACAGAATCTTGGAAATAAAACCACATCAAGGCAGACAGTAATGCCAGGGTTCCCTAGCAATGCATACATTTGGTAGAGCAGTCATTGGTGGAAGTACTTGTGAGGAAACAATTTGTGCTCAATATTGCATCATTTTAAGCAAAACAAAATTGTGGTTGCATTTGCTGAATAATACCTTCAATATAATGAAAAGTCAACTTCTATCCATACAAAAAATGGACCCCTTAGTATATTTGCAATAATTATAAAATGCAGTGAGTTAAAACATTAACAATTCACTTTTATCCTGACTATAATAACTAAAAGAAGTATAATTTATAGGACAAACTTCCCCCTGCTTTTGCAAGATGATTGTAGTCATTATTGTGCAAGAGATTAATATTATTATGCTTATTATTTAAAAAAGCAACACTTCCTATAGCAAGTCGATCACACTGTGTCAGGACACTCAAAGGAGCTAATGTGTACATTACCATAAACACAATCTTGGATAGTTTTAAAATTTCAATTTATGGAACTACTCCAGAGCGCTCATTTTTTTCAGGTACATTGAACAAGAATATGCATTACTCTTAGATCTGGAAAATGTACCATTCCCAAATGTACAGTGTCCATTAATGTTAAAAGCAAGATAAATCAAGGATAAAATTAAAGGGAATGTATCTGAAATAACTTCACTTGAACGCAGATTTAAAAAAAGCCTATGTTTTCTTTTTTTAAGCCATTGAAAAGAACTATTGTTCTTAATTTTTTTTTTCAATAAGTAAGTTCCAATAAAACTTTATTCTTTCAAACTATTTTTTTTTTTTAAAAAAATCCTGTTTTCTTTTTTTAAGCCATTGAAAAGAACTATTGTTCTTCATTTTTATTTTCAATAAGTTAGTTCTAATAAAACTTTATTCTTTCAGACTATTTTTTTTTACATTAGAAGGCCAAGGATCAATTAAAAAAAACAAAAAAAAAAACTGTTTTGAACATACAGAACACAATCAGCAATTGTTTATAGGTCCTAAGAGGTCCATGTACAATGCAACTAAATAAAAGTCAGAGACCTATAAAGTGTAATATGATACACATAGGTAATGAGGCATAAAACACATGATGAATTTTCTGTCATAAACTGTGCCAAATTTGCTAGTGACAGTGGCCCAGGAACTAAGTAATGGACCAGATATTTGATAACTGTGTGAGCTCATCTTTGGGCCTACAGATTCATGTTATATGGGAAAAACATTTTTATCAAAATTAATTGCAAACTCCAAGCAACTCCGAATTCCCGAATGGACCTTATTTATGAAGAAAAAAGCCTGAAAAAATATGGTCGGGCATATGGTCCCCGAAAACTCAGAATTCTTCTGAGTTTTCCCACGAAAAAATGAAGTTTTTTTCAGAGTTTTTTTGCGCTGGAACCCCAAAATCATTGGATATCGTTCCAGACATCAGCGAAGACACTGGAACCTTCCCAATTGACTTACTGTATACAGGACCTCAAGAGCTTTTAGATGCCAGGGTTTCGGATTCTGAGTTTTTAATAAATCTCAAAAAATGATTCGTTTTTTTTTTGCTCCAAAAATGACAAATTATTCGAGGTTCGGATATTCGGAGCTTAATAAATAACCCCTGAAGTGTACTTGGATTAATGGCTCAGGAAGTTTTAGGGTCCTATTATTTATGTGAAATTTGGAAAGATAAAACTCATAAAATAACTTTTGTTCAAAATTAGGTAGTACAGCTTCCCATTTCTACACAAGACAGATGAAATGTCACCTAACCTCTAGTTGCCAGGTCATATTACCCTACAAAAATCCCTTTATCATGCTCCATAGAAGGATTAGGAAACAGTCATAATTTGGTGAAAACAAATGGCAGCCCCCAAGGCTACACAGAAGCTTATTTATATAAACTGTGGCAATCTTCCTGAAGCAGAAACACAACACAAATGTTACCAGTGCAGGGGAACATCATATTATATACTACCGTATATACTCGAGTATAAGCCTAGTTTTTCAGCATCCAAAATGTGCTGAAAAAGTCTACCTTGGCTTATACTCGAGTCAGTGGGCAGTAGCTGAGATTGCAGTCACTTTTAATCATTCCTATACCAACAGTTCGCTTGGGGAGAGACTGCAATATCACACAGGGCCCTCTGTTGGTTATATGAAAGAATAACAGTGCGCCCTCTGTTGGTTATATGAAAGAATAACAGTGACTGCAATATCACACAGCACCCTCTGTTGGTTATATGAAAGAATAACAGTGCGCCCTCTGTTGGTTATATGAAAGAATAACAGTGACTGCAATATCACACAGCGCCCTCTGTTGGTTATATGAAAGAATAACAGTGACTGCAATATCACACAGCGCCCTCTGTTGGTTATATGAAGGATTAACAGTGATGGCAATACCACACAGCGCCCTCTGCTGGTTATACGAAAGATTAACAGTGATGGCAATATCACACAGCACCCTCTGCACATGGTAGTGGGACAGTGGGACAATGCACACAGTAATCCGTTTGGCAATTCTCTCTCACCATCAACTTTGCAAAGAAGTCCGGTTGATCGCTGAGGGGTCGCTTTGGCGGAATGTGCGCTGCTGGGAGACAGGGCTGTAGTTGTGTCTAGGCTTATACTCGAGTCAATAAGTTTTCCCAGTTTTCGTAGGTAAAATTAGGTACCTCGGCTTGTGCTCGGGTCGGCTTATATATATCGAGTATATACGGTAATTATTTTTAAAAACTTAAATTTTTGAGTGTTGCTGTTCCTCTAACATTATGAAGTCAGATGAGTCAGACTGTCAAAGAATACTAGAACTGTATCCAGAGAGAAAAATCTTTTCCTAACTCCAATTGTAATCACCATGATTTGCCTTGCATGCTTTTGGAGGAAAAATGTTAATGTGGTATAGCATGTGAAATACCAAAAGCATTTGTATCTGTAATATTTAATAATCTTATATGAAAATTCAAGTCCTTATAAGAAATTCTGGATTCAAATTGCTCAAATAAACTAAAAAAAATACAAACAGATCTATAATGAAATGATACTCTCACCACAGGATCAGAGTGCTTTTTATGTTCAAGAATGACTTACGTCAAACCATACACACCTGCACATGGATTAACAGCATTGAAAATGTCAAATCTTAAATTAGCTGCAATCTGTTATTAATTGGTTACAGCTATCTGAAATCAGAGGTGTCCAGCTTGCGGCCTTCCTACTGTGTGGAAATTATATATTTAATCATAACTACTTACCCAGTCAGTTAATGGCAACCCACTTATGTCCATGTATATATATATATATATATATATATATATATATATATATATATATATATATATATATATATATATATATATATATATATATATATACACAGTATATATATGCACAAGAATTTCTTACTAGACCTTCTCACTTAGGACCAAGGAGGAAGCTAGAACAGAAGTCCAAGTTCACAGTATCCAGAAGGGGTTAACCAGAAGCATAGTCAGAAACAGGCGAAAAGTCCACAAGGCAAGCAGCAAGGATTAAAAACAGGGACAAGCAAGGGTCAATATTCCAGAGTTTAAACAAATAGAGCAGTATAATAACACCCAGGTACACCAGGATTGGAAACCTATAATTGGGCAAAGAACTGGTGCCCTGGGCATCTTTTATTTTGAATTTCACGCCAATGCGCAGCGTCATGACGTCATGCCTTTACGCGCCAATGTCAAGACGCCAGCGCCACATTCTGCCATGTCAGATCCAACGGGAGCACCGCTGAGCACTCCGAGCTGTGACATAGAGGAAAGGAAGCTTTTCCCAAAGTAGGATAGCAAAACAGGTAAGCAGCTGTATCTTAAAGGGGTTGTTCACCTTTGAGATAACTTTTAGTATGATGTAGAGAATGATATTCTGAGATAATTTGCAATTTGTTTTCATTTTTTATTATTGAAGGTTTTTGGTTTATTTAGCTTTTTATTCAACAGCTCTTCAATTTCCATCTTAAGCAATCTGGTAACTAGGGTCCAACTTACCCTAGCAGCCATGCATTGACATGAATAAGAGACTGGAATATGAATAAGAGAGGCCCGAATAGAAGGATCAGTAATAAAATGTAACACTAACAATACATTTGTAGCCTTACAGAGCATTTGTTTTTTAGAAGGGAGTCAGCGACGCCTATTTGTAAGCTTCAACAAGTCAGAAGAAAAAGGCAAATAACTTTAAAACTATAAAAAATAAATAATGAAAACCAATTGACCGTTCTATAACATAATTAAAGTTACCTTAAAGGTGAACCACCCCTTTAAATGAAAGTTTCTTTAATTTCTTCAAAAAGGGCAATAGGTTATATCATTGGAATGCGTGTAACAAACAAATGTTAATTAATCCTTCATTACTTATTGCACACCATAGAGCATATTTATTAATTCATAGTAAGAGTCAAAGTATAAAGTTACAAAGTTCCTTGTTTCTTGCACTTTGCGCCTTGCCCAACTTGTTCTACCCTTAGGTATAAATCTTTGCACTCCTAACATGGAAAATTCCCGCTGAAAGGGAATCTTTACATTGGCAGACTGATGAGATCCTAGTCTAGCCTGGTAGCTTGCTTCAGAAGAATGCTGAGAGACAGATCTTTAACCAACATGTGGTCTCATTTGATTTGCTGGCCTTAATGTGATAGGTGCTTGCATATTATCATCAACCTATCACTTTTCATTTCAGTCTCAGTGCTGAGACTGGCCAGCAATGCATGTTTGCAGCCCAACATTTGCTTGCATTGTGTATATTCTAAAACCACTTTGAGACATTGAATTATGCGTCTACAATTAGAATTAGACCTATTTTTTGCATAGTCATGGGGGCAATTTAAGATTATTCATGCCCAAAAAATAATATATTTTCGTTTCAAAAGCCTGTGGGTAAAATGACAAAGATTAGTGACATTTTTTTTGCCATTAAACTCCACATGATTAATAAACTCACACAGGGTTCCCCCACAGATTGCTCATGTTGAAAGGCAATCATAAATTAAATATACGGAGGAGATTTTTGAGCTGACTCCATCCAGGCCTTCCTAACCCTGGTTTAGGGTAACTGATTTTACATAAAAATGGAAATACAGATAAACGGAGGGCACACCTTATTCGAAATATACAAGAGAAAACAATGCAGTGGGAGGTGCAAAATAACCTTTAGGTCACCCCTACAGAGCAACCAAATATAGTACATACAAGAAATCAGGTCTGCACACTCAAACACAAATCTTTAGACTCAGGTGGTAAGATTGAAATATGTTTTACTAGTTAAGAAGAATCCCCTTGACAAAGGCTATTTGCCGAAACGTTGGGGCTATTCTCATTTTGGCAGGTGTATTCGCTCCTTGTAGTCTTCTTTTCTGCCTTGCTTGTACCTTAAGGGTGGTATGTATATTAGCATCATGTGAAATGTTTTTTGTTTTTGTTAACATTATGCCTTTTGTTTGGTTGTTCTTTTTAACTAGTAAAACATATTTCAATCTTACCACCTGAGTCTAAAGATTTGTGTTTGAGTGTGCAGACCTGATTTCTTGTATTTACATAAAAATGGGACTGATTCACTTTCACAGAACAGTTTCAGTAAACTGCTAGGACTGATAGTGGCTCCCAAAAGTTCAATGAACATGCCAATGTTATTGAATTATTTCACCTGACTGCAAATCCAACTCTTTAAAAATGTAGTGACTGCATGTGTGACCATAACTAGAGATGATCTTGTTTTATTATTCACAGCACATAAGGTGCCCCAAGCATTTTAGTCTGTTACTGTAGGGTAAAGCATTGCCTAACATGTAAAGTTATCTTGTAAACTATAAATAAGATGGCAGGAGGTGAAATATTTCTAGTCTATACTAAGAGAAACTGCATGGCAATTGTTTCATTTATGGTTAACCTGTCGACTACTACTACTAATAATAATGATCTACTAATCATTATTTGAAAATCATTTCTATTTTCTGAAACACAATTTGGTTGTTAGAAAATGTTTTCTTCTCTCCCTACTATAAACCTTGGATTGAGGAGATTGAAATTCAGTTTAAGTGATAGGCTTAGTTTCATGAATTTTCTAAAATAAAAACGTTACTATGCCATCATACAGAGCTTATAAAATGATTCACCATGATTCCACATGCTTAATATGGCTAGGATTTATTTGAAGCTGGACTGCACAGCATATCTTAGAATAAATCTGAAATCTATGTTCTTTGTATTTTCTTTGATTCTGACCCTAAAATCTTTTGCTCCTGAAAGACAATGTGTATCAACATCATTACACATTATAACACAAGATATGAATAAACTGTACATTTTACATCTGATTCATGCAGGTTATTATTCTGCTCTTTCCTTCCTTTTCTTCAACTGGCAAGCACTATCATTTCTGCTTTATCTGTAGATACTTCCTACACTATACTGCAAAGGCTATAATCCTGCTCATATAATCTGTTTCAGCTGTTATTGGCAATTTTACCATTCTCTGCTATAACAGTTGAAACAGGCTTGGTAAAAAAATATTATTGCTATTATAATATATATATATATATATATATATATATATATATATATATATATATATATATATATATATTTATTATAATTTAGCAACAGTTTATATAACATATATATATAACATATATAGAATGAACCTGGCATGCCTATTTTTTTTTTTTACAGTTTTACCCGCCTGTGTATGTCATGAATGTGTTTTCAGCTTGATAAAAAAAAAAAAAACTGCACTCCATCTTTGCACATGATGTCAATTAAATCACACTACAATGCAAAGTTACATGAAAATATGTCAAGTCTGTCTCCTTATACAGTACATGTGTCAAGTAAGACTACAGTAAAATGTATTTTTGCTTTTGGAAATATACCCACAAGGTTTAGAGAAGTCAGTTACAGAAAAAAATTCCACAAGGTTTTACCCTTGCAAGAACCATAATGATACGCTAATATTAAAATATATTAGTTTAGCATTTTTAGTTGATTTACTGTCATAACTTTTTATGCATTACGATTTTCCATAGTACTACTATACAATAGAGTGCATATGTTTTTATTAAAAATATATTTCCATTGAAAACGTTAAAATAAATATCTTTTTCCATGAAAGATATTCCACTTTTTCCAAATCATATTAGGAAAAAAACATTTGTAATATGCTAAAGATAGTACTATGGAACCAGGTCTGTGACTTGACATGATGCTCCATCTGTTGCTTTCAATTTTTTATCCTTTTCAATAGTTCAGAGAGTCTTACAATGTCAAATACATTGTTGTTCTCTTTACTAATTATAGACTTCTCCTTTAGTTCAAAGACCCTTATTCAGAATATTTCTAATGCTATCCATATATAATGACCCAACCCCTATATCCACAGCAGAACAAGGGTGCAGAATACTGTACAAGAGGCTATATACTACAAAGGAATACTATGTTTTACTTATTGATTCCCAGTTGAAAATGAGGTATTGCAATCCCTAAAATCATGTTAGTAATCATTTGCTATTCATCCTATTTCAGGTTATATAATATATATATATATATATATATATATATATATATATATATATATATATATATATATATATATACATATATAGTATTTGATTAAAGACACCATTATTAAAAAAGATATAGTACAAAAAAGTACAGAACATTTTTATGTTCAATTAAAGTTTACGTTTCCTGTCCCCACCCTCATGATTGTTTTTGTGCCTGTTTCAGCCTAGGCTCCCTCTTTGCCCAAATCCTTGTACCTTGTTTATTTCCTGGCTCTGACTTCTGCCTGCTCCACTGACTTTACAGTATGGTTGATAACTGCCTGTCTTGACCATCACCTGCTTCACAGATCTGCTCTTGTTTACCCTTTGCTTTTTGCTTTAAAATCAGTGGTCAGTATTGACTTGGCTTTATTTTCATCTTCTGCTATTTGCATTAAATCTAATTTGCTCTCTATCACAAGGCCTCAGCCTTTTCATCGAGCCTTAGTTACATAGCACATAGGCTCCAACCTGCCAAGCTCACACCAGAGGTTGTTCCTGACAGCCATTTTTATTATAACCATTCAATGTACAAACATCTGAATTTGAATCACAGTCCAGTAATGATAATATATAAACATTTCTTTACAATAATAGTCATCCCTACATAGAAAACCACTCCAAGTTCAAATAGAAAGTAAGATCATATTAAATCCATAGAATTTCATCTGCTCACAAGTTGTTGTTTTCTGTAGGTGGCTTTGTAAAGCATGTCACAATATTTTATATGCAATGCAGTTATGTACAGTGAATTCTGAGCCTCTATTTTAATCTACTGCCAATTTAGTGAGCGATATATACTGTATGTGTGTGTTTGTGTGTGTTCATATAAAAAGATTGTCATATAGGAGTGGCCAACTGGAATAACACCCAGCACTACATTAAATAGCAGCTATAAGTATGCCACCTTTCTTGTTATTCTTGACAGATGGGCCAATTGTTAGGCTGAAAACCTCTGACTTCCAAACACAGGCTAATAGAGTTTGACCTAATTATATGGCAAACTGAGTCTTTAAACTGTTTATTTTATTGATTTGTATGTACATATGCATAGTTTAACTGCACCAGCCTGGTCATTCAACCCTGAACCAATTCAACAGTTGACAAAATTAAATTACAGTCCTTGAACTTTCACGTCATATGTTGAAGAAGGGTCATTGACAGATTTTCTCTCTTTGGTGATGCCATTCAGAGGCATAATAAAGCATTACGGTTGTTGAACATTTCTGATTATTGAACATTCAGGCTTGAGCAATCATAATTAATTTGCGAGAGTTGGCTAATGCGGGCTGGGTGTGGGGCTTGATTCCCTCAGCTTTTTTTGTTTTTATTCCCCTGATTGGACTTTTGTTGAGAAAAAGAAACAATTTGGCAGCCTTTAGGCTTGAACAATCATTAATAGGACTGTAAAGACTGCTGATGAATGAAAGGAAAGGACTAGATAGGTTGCACTTTCTTCTTTGCTTGAGTTTACTCACTGAACCTTTATATGTTGTTTCTGGGACAATGGTGCTTTCGTCGAAACGAAATGGGTCGGGTTAGATCATCACTATTTGTCAGAATTAGACCATCTCTACAATCAGGGGCAATCCTGGGGGGGGGTCCACGAGGTTTGTGGACAGGGCCAGGACACTACCGCATAGAGCATATTCACAAAAATTAGGCTCTTAAAGTACCAGGAGTGTCATTTTTGCCACCCCTGGTACCTAGCGGGATTGGCACAGTGCCCCTGTCAACAGTTTATATAATTCTGAAAGTAAATGGAATCTAGATGTTTAAAACCCATGGGTCTAATCATCATGCTGCTACCTAATGAAATTAATTATGGTACAAATGGTACATTTGACAGAATTTTTTTACTCAAAAAGGCACAATTTTCATGCATTGGTAACTTTTATAGTTTCTTACATCAATCTCACAGATTTCTGAATGCTTTTTTGTTTGGTTTATTGCAGCTACATTCTTACTTTTATTTTCATGTTGTTACCATGACATGGAAGTTTGAATACTGAAGTAATAAATACATAAGCCCTATTTGATTGGTCTTAGCAATTGTAGGTCTGCTCACATGCTAACACATACAATGGAGTTGATTGGTATCCTTGGATTTGAAAATTGGTTTGTGCTAACCTCAACCAATGTCAGCAAATCAAAGAGTGACTTGTTGGAAAGGCAAATTTAAAAACACATGTTGAGAATAGTGACTGTTTCAATCAAATATAAGACTTTCTGATTAGCTCAACACCTTTTTGCTTCTGAGTGCCAATCACATGTTCCATTAAGCTACTTGTTTCTTAATTGCATTCTTCTATAGCAAACTGTGGCTAGCAATGAAGTAATGCAGAGAAGCTTACAATCAACCTGATTGTGTCCATCGTTGCTGTTGCACCTCCATTAAGGTACATGCTGTGTTTCTTAAATGTATACTTGGTGTGTTGGGAAAAAATCGTGTTAGTGGTGCTTTCATCAATTGTTAAAGTGTGTGCTGCTAATAAAATCTCTTAGTACTGAAGCTGAAACTGTAATGTGGATCCTAAAAAGGTTGACACTACAATGACAATTTTGTTCAGTAGAACAATGTTAATCAAACTAATTTCGGTTCAGTTATGAGTGCAGCCACAAGTGCAGTTTGACTAAAATATTTGTAAACTATTCTTTAAATGTATTTGTGTCCAAATAAGCTACTTGCCCTTCCATATAGCTGCGTTAAGTGCCATTGTTTTAATTCTCAATCACATGCAAGTGCATATATTGACATAGAACCCTGGATATACCACCACTTGGGGGCCTTATTTATCAAAATCCGAATTTTTCTGAATATTTAACTAAAAAAAGTCTGACCAAATTAGAATCCACGATTGGACACGATTGGACCTTATTTATTATTAAAAAAGCACGATTTAATCGGATCAGGTAAATAAAATCGAGCGTAAATCGGAATCGTACAATTTCTTGAGATTTTTTTCCCAAAATGCTCAATTTTTTCAGACTTTTTCCCGAAAAGTTTGAATTTTTCTATCTTTGCCCGAAAAGCCCCAAATATTTGGATTTTTGGGTTAATTCCAGCACAGACCACAGAAACTTCCAAATAGTATAGGGACCTCTCCAATTGACTTATATGCAACCTCGGCAGGTCTGAGATGGAGTATTTTCAGATTCTGTCTTTTTTCATCTTTGGGGTATAATAAATCTCGGAAAACTCAATTTCTTTTTCCCACTAAAAATTTGTTAGTTATAGTTAAAAAACTTGAAGTTTTCGAGTTTTTTGGATTCAAACTTTAATAAATAACCACCTAAATGTGGTTGTAATTCCTACAACAGGTTGTGCTCAAAAAGGATCACATGTAAAGATAATTTTATCACCAAGTACTGGAAGTGACACAATCTTGTTAGCAACCTTCATCTGATTTGCTATGACACATACTTACAGTTGTGCTTGTTTTTGCAGTGGGTAAAATTGTGGTGGGTGCAGTGCTCCTTGTGGCCACAATTACACTAGAATTATAAGGAGTACACTGCATTATGTGTAAAAACACAGCTATTTGCTTTGATATGCACCTGCCATATTGTCTGCAATTCATTTGGAAAAACCACACCCTTACTGGTCCTGTGATCATTCTATTGATATGATGAGTACAAATTCATTTTAGTTTGGTAATTTGTTATTCAGTTGTTCAAAAAGGAATAAAAATAATTTACAATTTTCCATACGGTTTTTCTTGAAATTAGACCGAGCTCTGTGTTTTTTCCTTTTTAATAATGGAAATGTTTTTTTTCCCTAAAGTAGAAATATAACTTCTTCAGAAGCATTCAAGCATTACAATAGCATACAATTTTTACATCATCTTTGATGGACCACCACTAGCAGTCTTACCAATCAATAGTTCTCTCCCAGATCTGGTATAGCTAACCTGTACTTCCTAAAGCCTATAAAAATTCAGATACGGAAAAAGTTGTAACTCCTGTAGCTTGAGTACCTTCTTTTGTTAAACATGTTTAAATCGTTCACTTTTTTTTATACATAAAAAGATGTTAAGTGATTCTATATTCTACAACATATTATTGATAAACATGGTATTCTAGAAATAATACCTTCAATCATCCTACAATACAAATACATGTGAAGACTGAATAGTATTTTTCTTTAGTTATTATGTAGAAATATATCTCACCCTATATTGATTGCATTTTGGCACTCAAGCTTTAGTCCAATATCCCATTTGCAATGTCTCATGAGAAAACTAAACTATTTGTTTTACAACGTCTTCATATGTCAAACCGTAATTCACTTTCATTGATTTATTTGAAAAATACTTAGATGCTCCATTGGTTTAGCACATATGTGAAACATATGAGGCTTGGCTCAGAATATAATTTCCAAATGATCACATTAAGCTTTTGTCACATGACTGAGAAAAATGATTTATTTTCAGCAAAGTAAGTTGGTTTGAAGAAGCAGCAGTAGCATCACAATAAACCTATTTCTTTGAGTGGAGAAGCATGATGAAAGAAAGTTATGCAGGGAAAATATCTAGAGAATACATTGTCATTATAAATAAGGACAGGGTCAGTTTAATAAAAACAAAGGAAACTCTGTTTTTTATGTTTCATCCACATTAAATGCCTGCAATCGTTTACTTCAAAATGCACAAAATCTGTAGATAAAACATTATACACTGCAATGCTGGGGTCCTGAATCGGATTCTGTCAATGGCACTATCAGCATGAATTATCATGCTGTCTCTGAGTCTACATGGGTTTGCTCTGGCAGATCAGTTTGCTGCTGATGAAGTCGACCTTCACATAGAAACTAGAATGTAAGGGACTGTAGAAAGGGTAATAGTCTCTACCTGGAATCACCTGAAGATCATTATGTAAAGTAGCGGATGCTGTAAGCTAATATTTCAAAATATCCTCCTGGTTTGAAATAGCATGTTCAAATGCTTTCTATTTTATACTTTACTTATTTAAGAATTGTAAAGTAGAAAAAACTTGTACAAAGTTTTACAAGTTTAACGTTCTCAAGTTTTTCACGTGCAGCTCCGTAATATCATTTGCTGGCTTTCTAAACTGGTACAATTTGATACATGAGTCGATACATTTTTAGCAGCTGAAGACTTTCACAATTAAATTGTTACAACTGATACATTACTTGCTGGAATATTTTTGACAATTCTGAAAAATGCATTAACTAATGAATTAAACTGTACCTATATAGAAGCTTGGGGGCGTTGGGGGATTTAGGGACGTTTGGGGGCAGATGAAGTTGGAAGGCTGTGACCAAAGCCAGACAATGATTCATGGACCCAAGAAATAGGTCAGATTAGATCAACAAATAGAACAAGTGTGAAGCATTAGCTTGGAAGTGGGAAATATCATCCTTATTACCAGGTGGCATTAAAAACAGGGTTTCAATTTTACAAAGCCCTTTATGGCATTTGTCAACTAACGAGCTGCAACTAACAATAATGTCATAGGCAAAGCGAAATAAACACACTTATGAGGTATCTAAAGTATGATTACATGGGGCAGGCTGTAACAAAGAAGTACATTGTTTCACTTAGTTATACTGGGTTAAAGGTTCAAACTTAAAGCAGCTATTTATTCACATTTCCCAAAGCAATTCTGCCTCTGAGAGAGGATTTATGACATTTTTCATTTTCTGGTTCAGGCATATTGATTTAAAAAGTCTTCTATGAAAACAGCCTCAATCTGTCTTGTCTTGAGTCATTAATAGTAGGTCACCTGTAGACAGCAAAAGCTTTTCATTACCTGCAGCTACGGTTTATAAAAGCAATGAAAAACTACTTATTTATATACAGAGGTACTCCGGCATTGTGCAGGAATCAGTGTTTTAATGCTTAATGACTTATTGCAGTGCATGTGATCAGATGACTTTGTATTTGTGTTCAATAAACTCACAGACTGAGAAATCTAGAAAGGACAATGAGTTAAAACTTAACACCATGTCAGTTTGTTTATATAAAAATTCAGGTACCTTAAAAATGTGTTAGAGAAAACAGATATATGTAAACATAGTAAAAAAACATATATTTTAATTATGTGTGAACCAACAATGCGTGGGTAGGGAGGTGGGTAAGTTTGCAAGTGAGCGTACAGCAGTGGGGAGCGAAAATTGTGTGAGGTTCCAGGCCAAGTAGTATTGGCAGCTCTTCATGTATATAACACCGCCAACTGGTTATATACTGTATATATATATATATATATATATATACTGTATATATATATAGTGAATAAAGTACCCCCTTTTGTAAATTATAAGGATATTATAAGTTACCAAGGAGTTTCATGACCATATAAAAACACGAAACCGAAGGCCGAGTGTTTTTATACAGGCATGGAACTCCTAAAAGACAAATTTGTGCAAATAAAAATGTTTTTACCAACAGGTAACAGAAAACATATGATGTTTCGAAGCTCCCGCTTCTTTCTCAAGCATTAAAAGAAGCAGGAGCTTCGAAACGTTGCATATTTTCTGTTACCTGTTGGTAAAAACTTTTTTATATGCAAAAAGTTGTCTGATATATATATATATATATGTCGAAAGAGTACAAGCACTTATGTCTAAGGTAGATAAACAATGCCTGGGTGCAAAAACAAACAGCGAAAAATGTAAGACTGAAAAAAGTTTCGCTCTCACAGGACTTAAAAATCATTAATGTGTTTTTTATTTCACAGAGGGAAAAGCCTGACGCAATCTGACCTTTGAATATATATATTCTCATCCTTGAAGTACACTGTACTTTTCTAGTGACCATTGGGCTAATTTACTATCATTGGGTTAAATGTACACAGAAAAAAAATACCATGCGTTGGTTTTACAGAACTCTTAACACCTACAGTAGCTAAATAGTAGTCTGTATGTCTTATTTCTGTGTTTGCAAATATTCATATCAAAAGAGTTCAATCTTGAAAACTTTTGAGCTTGTTTGATATGAATATTTGACCACGGCAAACTGCAAACACCAGAAATATGTTGGTAGAGAATTTCTCATGGTAGAGTATTTCCTATGCAGTTTTAGGTATCAGTGCATTCATCATAATCGGAATTAGCATGCATTTCAACAAATTCAATTTAAATGTATTTCTTTATTCCTATTTCATTATTATTGATAATATATTATCTAGGCAATTAATTAAATGGATACATTCCTGAAAGTTATTTCTTTCCATTGCATACTGTACATTTATTATTTAGTTAGAAGGAAAATCTCTCAGTAAGTTAAAAAGAGAGCTGAGATATATTGAATTCCGTACATGACTTCATTTTTGTGCCATATTGTTGTGACCCTGGGCAAGTCACATTATCTCACCGTCCCTAAGGCATCCATTTAAGATAGAAAGCAATGGGGAGTAAGGAATTACTATGCTGGAAGAATCACCTATCCTGCTTATTTCATAGCTAGTAAATTCACACGGCTGGAGTTATGTATAAATAATTGGTGTCTAAAGTGCAACACTACAGCTTTGGATGAACTACAAGTCCCAAAATCCTCTGACATTCTTCAGCTATTAATATATATATATATATATATATATATATATATATATCATAACCAGCTCTGAGACTGAGTAATCATTTATTCAAGACTCTTGCACTGGGCTGTTACTGCATTATTTTCTATTACAGGTATTTGGACCTGTTATCCAGAATGCTTGGGACCTGGGGTTTTCCGGATAACGTATCTTTCCGTAATTTGGGTCTCCATGCCTTAAGTCTACTAGAAATTCATTTAACATTAAATAAACCCAATAGGCTGGTTTTTGCTTCCGGTAAGGATTAATTACATCTTAGTTAGGATCAAGTACAAGCTACTGTTTTATTATTACAGAGAAAAAGGAATACAAATTTGGATTATTTGGATAATATGGAGTCTATGGGAGCCATTCCTTAATTCAGAGCTTTCTGGATATCGGGTTTCCGTATAAGGGATCCTATACCTGTATAATTGCTAGATTTATCTCCTCTGCCATTGCCTACCTCTTTGTCTGATTTGGCGGGACACACAAAGATGTTGATTTTCAGAACATGTGTCTCCAAGGAACAACATGGCAGACATCCAAGTACCATGATTATTGGTCATGGTACTTGTGCAGGTATGTAAATCAGGCTCAAAAAATGGTTATATGTGTTTTTGTATGCAACAATAAACAGAAAAATTATGACAAAAAATTATGTCCCCAACTAGTTTTATTATATGCAATGCCAAACACCAATCATATTTACAAGATGGCAGTGAATGCCATTTCTAGCCTACTTCTTTAGTTACACTTTACTTCTCCTTTAAAGTAAATTATGTGTGTGCATCCTGAGAAATAGAAGGCAACAAATGGGAGGGCGTTGTAGGTCTGTGACAGAGTCACAAACCTTATATAAAGATAATAGGAATGGGCAGGGATGGAAGATGCAAGATAGCAGTATTTTTGTTAATGATCCATAGTCCTATACTGATGGGTTACAAATGTGACATGGCAGACCATGTGTGAATGTGAGTGTGATCAAGTGTATTCAATATGGCTCCTTAGTTACAAAATGAATGTACAGACATTAGCTGGAGCTAAGGGTACAACATGGATGCATTGACATTAGTTGGAATCAAGGGAACAACTGGAGTTGAGGTAATTAATGTTTATCAAGAGGAAGCTCATATCTCACTCACATGGTTATAATTTTAGTCATACAACCATTGTTTTCTTTCTCATGGTCATTCTCATGGTCACAGTTCTGGGCGTATTATTTTGGTATATGGCCACAATTCAGATTAAGACCAAATTCTGTTATGACTGAACATTTTATTGTAACACTAGTATAAAAGGGAACTCGGTAAAGGGGGCTTCGGGATTTCATCTACAAGCAGACGTGTTGTGTAGAACCTTGCCTGATTATCGAGTAATCAAAATCAATATATACTGGTATATTTCTGTCCATGCTCACCATAGCATTTCACACAAAACTAGTTGGTAAGCCAGCAGTATTGTTATTTAGAGCCCAGCCATTATCCCTTCTACTTTTATGTGGCTAAGTGTTAAAATTTAATAGGCCACTTCTGTTATTATTCTGAGCTGTCAGTAAGTTTTGACAATAAATCTTCCATTCTATTTAATACAGTGCCTTAAACCTTAATAACTGCTTTTAGAAAAAGTGTAATGATTTAAAATGGCTCCATATTATTTTCAATTCTTTGAAAGATGATACACTGCATATTCTGAATTGCAGGAGAACTCACGCTGTGAAGAGAACTTTTACACAACGTTTTTAACAATGATTCTACAGTTTTTACAACAATATTACATAATATGTACATTCAAAAGATCATAGGTCAGGGAAGTCTACAATTCAGTTCAAGTCATTGGGCCATCTATATCTTAATTGCTTTCATTTAATGGTTTTTGTTCCCCCTGCCTCTTGTCACATTGATTAATGTAGTCTCACCAAAATAGGTCACATTTCAGTTTAAGTTCTACTTGCAATACTGATTTTTCCTCCCATGGAGACCTCAATCAGACCTATTGATAAAAAACATGCGCAGACTTTGTCCTGGTTTCAAGCGAAATGCTGGTTTTGCAAGAATAAGATGTCTGTTGACGTGTTCACCTTGTCTACTTTCAAAATGCTTATTGTAAAGAGGACACACATATTTCATGTTTAAAATGCACAGCAAGGAATCACAGAGTAATTCTGCCAGTCTATTGGAAAATAAAGCAAAATTGTGTGATTTAGGAATGTCAAAGGCCAGCCTTGCACTCTGGTTACTGCGTTTGCATATTAAAAATAGTTTTAAGTAAATTCAATTATAAATATGAGATAATATTGAAGGTGCACTGTGGAGACAAAACCTGATCAGGTCCATGTCAAAATAATGGTCTTTGTGGCTGGTTTATGATTGACTTGGAGTTTTTCATTACCCATGATTATAAATGTAGTATTTGACCCATGACCCATTGTCATAAATATAGTACTTGTAAAACTATTATATAATTATATCAACTATCTTCTGTATTTGAAAGTGTATTGACAATAGTGGACTCCATGACTACTTGAGTATCTGAGTAGAGAAAACCTAACTAATGTCCTCCTACCCATAATGCTACAGCCCAACTGTTTGGGGTCTATGTACCATTTACTCTACCATTTACTATTGGGGGTAACTGAGCCTTTATTTACTTAGGATCAATGCACCATTGTACATTATATAGCAATGCTGTCCAACTGACAGCCTGTGGCCTGCAGCCCCCCTTGTCCAAGTCCCTTCTGGCCCCTTCATTGTTGAAAACCCCGGTTTAGGCTGTAAGTACCTACATTGTTCACCAGATCACACCTTAAAGTCACGAAAAGTCACACCAAAAGTTGGACAGCACTGATATTTAATATAATTACTTCCTGGCTTAGTGCAGTCAGTAGTTACAGTTCAAATTATGGAGGTGTACAGTTACTACACTGTGTAAAACAAACATCTGTATTTTTTTAACATGTCCAATAATCTGGCTTTGAATGCTGACTACAGCAAACTATTAAAATGAGCTAATTGGTTGCTTGGCACTAAACACAAGCCTTCATCATATTGATTAAAGGTGCCATACATCCTTCATAGAACTGGTCCATATATAGATGCAAGAAAATTTACCAGTGAGAATGATGTTTACACTTGCTATGGAATTTATTAGGTTATGATGTCATGATAGTACACTGCAACGAAACATCAGGATAGAGGACATATTTCTGTTTACAATGTTTACATAAATCAAGGTGGATTTTTCTTGGAAAATGTCTTCCCTTTTCCTAAACCATTGATACTATTTTGCCATATGCTGTGATTTGTCCATCAACATTTGGATTAAGTTTGGTTTTGCAAACAGTATTTACAACCCCTTTAAAGTATCACCATAAGTTAACATTATGTTTGCTTTCATGGCATACATTTTCGAAAATGGCTATTACTGCTGCTAAGTCTTTACATCAGTCTGCACTGTACATTCTAAGAGAGTGCTAACTCATTTTCATGATCTCGCATACATCTCCTTATTTTCCTGCTGTCCGAAACCAACACACTTGTCTGCATTAACACAGCACGCCAGTTCATGGCTCTTTCCACCACCCAGAAAGGAGATAATGTAGATAAAGTGTAACTCTAAGCAAAGGGACATAGACACAGACGGATGCTAGATGGCAGAGAAGGAGTATCATTCATAATTAGCTCCCTTGTAAGGAACAACCAGAACCATCCTCATATTAACAATAAATACTAAAGCTGAATGCAAGAGTACACCCTAGGAAATGCAAAACAACAGACAACACAAGTTAAATGTAACAATGTTAAATGCTTTGAAGGGTATTTGCCATTAAATCAATCAAGGATCAATGTTCCTAGGGCAAAATTGTTGACTACACAACTCCAGCTGTCTCTTTGTGAACTAGAAGAGACTCATTTTGCCAGTTGATGTTAAGGATCTAATGCTAAAGGACTGTGATTCCTGCACAATTGCATCAACACATCCTCTGTCAGATTCAATTTACTAAATGAGCAAGAGAGGTGAGGGAATCTTGTAGAGATTAGAACGCTTTTATAAATCTTATCAGTAAATGCTGAAGATAAGCTTATAACATCTTCCTGGATTTTATGACAAAAAGTTCAACATAGTTAATCTTAAAATGTCGGTGTTCTCAGGATTTTTCTAATAAATACCTGTACACTATATATTACACACTAGAAAAGTATAGTTTTCCAAATAATTGTGAATATTAGGAAAGTTGTTACCTTAGTCAATTAAACTGTCTACATTTTAAAAAAAATTCTGAAAAGCAGTATTCTGATTGTTTAGACGTATCCTCACTTCCACGGTTTGATATCATTAGTTAAGATGGCAAAGGATTAAAATGGCAGAAACTAATGGATGTCATCGGACAAAGCTATTACTTGTTTACTTGAGAACCTCAAAAACAACATTTTATCTAACCAGATATTTCTGACTTTGGACATTCATGTTATATATTTTAAATAAATAGATTTCTTTTTACTAATGTTGGACACTTAAAAAAAATAAAAACATGTAACAATATCGCAGAAGGACCCGCACTCCATTTGTAATAAGTCCAACATGTTTATTTATTGATTTATTATAAATGGAGTGTGGGTCCTTCTGTTGGGGCAGATTTATCATAGGTTGAGGTGAATTTTTAAATGAAAAAAATTCGAATTTTGAGCTATATTTTTGTACTTCAATTAGGGAATAGTCCAAATTTGATTCGAATTTGAAAAAAAAATTTAAAATTCTAATATCGAAATTTATCATGTACTGTTAAATATTCAACTTTGACCATTCGCCATCTAAAACCTGCCGAATTGTTTTAGCCTATGGGGGACCTCCTAGAACCTATTTGGAGTCAATTGGTGGACTTTGAAAAATCAAAGTTTTTTGTTGGGGGAAAACGAATTCGATCGAATGCAGTATTTCTTTGATTCGTACAATTTGAATTGGGCTGAATTCGGACCTATTCATCCGAAAACTGACCTATTCGTCCAAAAAAAAAGTTTGACTTAATTTCGGTTGGTCTTTTTGAATTCGAATTTCAAAGTTTTTTCAATTCGAAATTCAAACCCTTGATAAATATGCCCCTAAGTGATACAATTTTGACCCTGCATCCACAATCAACTTGTGATCCGGTAAGAATACAAACACTATACATACAATATATATATATATATATATATATATATATATATATATATATATATATATATATTGTAATATGGTGTGAGAGAATTTCCACAATATATATATCAACAAAAATGTGGAATGTCAATAAACTGCTAAATAATTTTAGTGAGGGCAGATAATTGTGAACCTTGACATTAGCTGAACATTTTAAAAAAGCAATGTTTGGCCCCAACTGTTTTAAAGTTTGCTTTACAGACAGTAGTGATGCACAAGAAGTCATTCTATGTGCATTTATAACAAATTGCTATAATGACTATTTTAAAACACCCATTTTTATATTTTATTTTTCTGAAGTACTGACAGTGCTATGATCTTTCCTAATAAATACCAGGGACAGCAGAAATTGCTTGCACTTCAATTACAGAAAACGACAATGTTAAAATAGCATTTCTGTTTACTTTTTAAAAGAAGACAGATAATTTACTCCTTAAAATGAACAGAGGGCAACACCAGCTCATATTTAGTCAAGAGACAGGAACAAATCAGATAGACTAGCACAAAAGAGAATGTCCTCGTTGTTTTCACAGATGCAAACTGTTGACAATAATTTAATTAACACACAAGAGGTTTACTTCCTATTCATTTTATTGGGTTTTGTGAGAACTGTAAATCACTTGGGATGTAAAAGATGAAAAGGGGAAACATAACTATAACAAATATTAACTAGAAATAGTTTGTGTTCTTTATACATGGGGTTATTAAACTGATATTGTATCTGGAAAATGCTGTATACAGGGGTGTGTAACCAGTTGAGAGGCAAGTTCTTTTGGCTAATTACCAAAAGGGATATGGATCTCTAACAATTCACTGTAGTATAGTTGTGTGCACTGGCAGGTATCTTTGACCAATTTGCTGAATTTTTAAACTGCATGTTCCTTGTGATACTGAATATTTGTACAGGACTGTATACTGGCTTCGGTGGAACATATGCTCTTAAAATAGCAAAATAATCAATAAAGACTTCAGTTGACATTTCATTGCTTATTATAAAAGTTTAGAGCAATGGAATATACTGAAGGGACCTAACACCCAGACATTGGTCATGTCATGGGTGGTTTTCCTCCTCAACTCCAAAAAAAAATACTTTGACCCTATTGTGTAAATGTGACCTTAAATTGTAAGCTTCACTGGAGCAGGAACGCATGTGAATGATGCATAATCTCTGTTATGTATTGCAGAGTATTTTGGCACTATATAAATAAAAGATAAGGATAACAGAATAATTCCAATGCACTTACTGTATATACAGGACAGCATAAAACATGTGTGATGAATCCTTTAAAACTGACCTCATTTGTCTCAATTATTAAAGAGGGATTTCTGATTTGTTTATGCAAAACTGACTTTAAGTGGGCCAGTTACAACAAGAAGAAGATGTACCTGAAAATCCTTACATATTTAAATGTTGAAAAGACTGAAAAAATTGCAGTTAGCATGATATATTTTCTCCAGGAGTAACTGAAAATGACTTGCAAAATAAACATGTAACAAGAGTATGGACAACTGCAACATCAAGACCTTAACAAAAGGCACAATCAATCCTGGGAAGTTTAATCATTCCGCAGGCTTTAGAACAGTTTGGAAATCAGCTGTAGCTGGGGAGGAAAATTGCCACAAATGGTCATTAAATCTTACTGGGAAATTCCTACCTGCTAAGTGCTGTCAGTTGCTATACAGCTTACAGCCTTGAAAGCTGGTTAAAAGAACCTATTGAAAAAAAGTCACTACAAAAGAACACGGCTAAAGGAAACTGCTTTGATGGGGAAATTAAATTCAGAATGATGCAAATGACTTCAAATGAAACAGACTTTTAAACTGGTGGAAGCAGCGTTGGATGAGTTAATGAAAGATGAAAAATTGCTTCAGTTGCATAAGCTGTGGAGAAAAATTTATTCTAAGCAGTAGGGCACCAATCTTTAATATATATGGAAGATGCACCAAACTTTGAAAGGACTATTGCTCTTTTTTTGTGGCAGTTATATGCATCTTTTATATGAAATGAAAAATAGACTGTATTCCACACAGGTCCTAGCACTTTGCAGCAGACCTTTGCTTACAATCCATCTTTAGCAAACTGGGACAAGGTGATGACCCAGGGATTGTGCATACTGTATATTATATATGATGCAAATTTCACTTGATTAAAGTTATATTGTAAAATGTTTAACTAGTGATGAGTGAAAAAAAAAAATCACACAAAAAAAATTGGCGCGTCAAAATTTTTTTTTTTGCCCATAGAATTTAATGCATTTGGTGAATTCTTCAGCCTCTGCGAGTTTTCAGCAAAACGGGTCAGATTCGCCCATCACTATATATAGCTTTAGTCATTCAAATTGCAAAGTACACCTATGGAGGTACAGTATGCTGAACTTCATGGTAAAGAGTTAAAGAAATTGATGTTCAGGATAACAGCCAGTGATTGATTTTTCTAAAAAATGATTTTGAGGGAAAAGTGCATGGAATGGAAATGGCACAGGAAGGTGGGAGAATAGTGCTTTTACTTTCTGTTATATTATCAATGATATATATATATATACACACATATATGTTGCACTGTTTGATTCCTGATGAAGGTCCCTGTGGGGACCAAAACGTTGAGCAAAATAAACCTCTGGAAGCTTGATTGAGCAAGTCCTGTGAGTGCCGTTCTTCTGTATTGCTTATATATATATATATATATATATATATATATATATATATATATATATATATATATATAAAATTTATCAACATGTGACATTAGAGCTTACAACAGAAGAACTCAGTCACTTGTAAGGAGGTAAAATAAAGAATTTCTATTATATGTATGTGTAAGTAGTTGGGTAATGTGTAGGTTTAGCCACCTTTGGAGCCTATATAAAGCAGGGCCTTGCTGAGGAACGTCCATTTTTGACCAAGGAAGATCTTAAGGCAGCCCTAAGTGGCCAGACCTATGGGATGTTAGTACTGTTAGGGCTAGGTAGAGGATAGCAATGGCAAGTGAGTTCACTCACTCAGAGGGCTAGTGAGTCTGTTGTCTCAACGAGGAATGACTAGGTGGGGGACAGAGCTACTGAGGCGATTGTGTGTCACTGTAAGGAAACTGAGCATTTTAATATATAAATATGGGGTATCTTTCTATAGTTACTTGCATTTCCTATTACAAGTTATACAACACCATACACTTCAGAGAGATTTCTTTCTGGAATCAGTCCATCCACTTTTGCATTATTATCATCAATTTAAAGTAATGTTGGTCACCGAGGTGAACAATAAGCAATGTTCCATTTTTATACTTTCCATGACTGGGTCAGAAAGCTCCAAATAATGATTATTGTCTCTTAAGCAGAAAAGTGTCAGGCACTGAAAAAGTGCTTACAAGGTCAAAAATGTCAGGGGAAGAGAAGATAAACAAGAGAGAAAAAGTACAATGGCAAAATGCAATCCAGTGTTAAATCTGCATGAAAAGATAAATTAGATGTGTTCTTTAATTTGTAATGAGTTTTGAAATGCTAATCTGCCAAACTGTGTTTAGACCTAATCCTGTTTGTTGGTGTCCATATTTCTGTGGCCTCTCTGACTTCACCTGTGTTGTGCAAATCCAACTTAAATGCCTCATTTATCTCTCTGGGAAGATCTTTTTATGCTTTGAAAATCCAGATATTTTTTTCAACCTATGTTTTTGATGATGCTTGCTGCACTTATCACACTTCATTAAACAGCATCAATGTGTCATAAAAACAACAGTTTTCATGAGCCCCTTGGCAGCTAGGGTTAATGAAAAATTTGGCCAGTCTTGTAGCACCATGACAGCGTGTTTCAATGCTAAAAAGGAAACCAGGGATTGAATACAAATGTTGCTTTCAAATGTTCGATGGCTAGAAATCACTGTGGCGATAATGAACCCTACAGACATTTGAAAGCATTTATTCTGTAGGGAGCAATCTTTTCAAAAGAGAGAACAATATGTCCACTGGCCTTTTATGACTCAAGATAAATCAGGAAGAAAGTTTCAGCCCTTTACTGAATGCACAATTATTAATAACAAGTCACACTTTTACTGCAATGTGTATTGTTTCCTTTCAGCATAAAATAAGGAAAATAATAATATAGGCATGAATTAACTATGGGTTCATTTATAGTTAAATTATGATGTATACTGTATATATATATATATATATATATCAACGAAAAAATAGCCGCACCAACAGGACTTTCGTGAAAAACAAATAGTGTTTTTATTCAACGTTTCAGCCCCGTACTTGGGCCGTCCTCAGGACTTCCTGAGGACGGCCCAAGTACGGGGCTGAAACGTTGAATAAAAACACTATTTGTTTTTCACGAAAGTCCTGTTGGTGCGGCTATTTTTTCGTTGATACTTGTACTATGGACATAGGACCAGCACACAGGCATTGTTTCTTGTTATCGCTGTGCACCAGATCTGTTTCTTTTATATATATATATATATATATATATATATATATATATATATATATATATATATATATATCATCATCATCATCATCATTTATTTATATAGCGCTGTCAAGATACGCAGTGCTTTATATATATATTCCAATTCCAAAGAGATCCTCACTCACAGGGCTTTTTAGGTTTAAATACATGTTTTTATTGTGAAGCTACAGGCTGACGTTTTGACCTACCCAAAGGCCTCTCAAAACAGGGATTGATTGTCCATATATTGCAATATATTCAAGCTGGACAACTATATCAATGTCATCCCTGGTCTGACTAGTAGCGATGAAGGACTGGTGTCTTGCATCAGATATAGATAATAGTTTGCACTGGCAATAACTACAAGCAGGATTTTTTAACCAAAAACTAGGCACAAGTGCTTAGTAAATTTCACAGTTTTAGTGCTCTAGCACTAATACTAATCCGTTGTAAATATGTCCTTCTATCTAACCAGTCCTTAGCAGCTACCAGTAAACAGGCCTTGGATATTAGCTAAAATGATGACCTTATTGCTGTTCAACATGACTGTAATGTTGAAGCAACAACTATTGTATTTAATGTGTATTCTGTGAAGTTTTTTTAGGGTCTTTTAACCCTGGTCTATTAAATGCATCTGTTGGTTTTACTAAACCAACATCTATCCATTAACACCAGTGCTATAATTTATGGTCATCACAGGGCCAACTGGAAAGAGTGAGTCAATCAGTGAATCTGTCAAGGCCAGAGTAAGTTAGAAAAGTGTGAATATGCAAACCCATTATGCAAATCCATTAACACACTTTCTCTCAGAACTTTCAGTGGAGCAGAGAAGGAAGTTTATAGCGAACAAATTAACTTGGCAACAAATCCACATTGAATTGCTCAAGAGGCTGCATAGATTGTGCCACACATTTCTTTGTAATAGGTGATGGGACCATAACAAGATGATGGTAACAAGATATTACATTCATTTTCTCCATATTTTTAGTTTGGCACTAGAAAGCTCAGGCATATCCTTTGTTTATTATATCTACTCAACTGTGATAACAGGTGTTATATTTTGGGTAGCCGAGGATGAGTAGAGTATAACAGTGCTTTATTAGCAGAGTCATGCAGGCATTACACAACAGTAAGCTTTCACTTTTAAGCTGACAGGAAGTATGCACAGTATAAGTCTGAGCACAGTGACATCTGCACAAACACCACAACAGGCACCATTTTGTTTGTGCTTCATAGCTGTAAAGTTTGTCACATGTAAGAAAATTAAAGTACTGTATGTCCTTTTGAGAATCCCTCTTGGGACTTGGGTAAAGCAGAAAATAGTCCATATGTAAAAATTAGCCTTAAACACACCATTAAACGCTCTTTTCATAAAGCTCTGCAAACTACGGTAGCACCACTTTAAACTTTATTTATTTTGCTGTCTTTCTTTGTTCTTAGTTTTTCATTATCCAATTCTTCCTATTCCTAACTTGCAAATGAAATTTAATAGGGTTTTTTTAGTCACTAAGATGGTCATTTAAGTTATTTAATTTAGATGACTACATTTCTTGTTATTTGTTCTGCATATCTTTTTTTTCTACATTCTTGCCCTATTCTGCTATCCAAATGGTTGTCTGGTTATTAGGGTAAAAAAACATCAATTTCCGGGGCCAGCATATAGAGACAGACCCATTTAAAGCATGACCTTGAGAAAGACTAAGGCAGATATTAGGGGTAATTTACTTAACCCATTGGCACAAAGGAGCTCAAGAGCTCTAAGAGAGCTATACTCTGCCTATGTTCCTCTCTCCATCAGCCTCTTTTGAATCGATTGCCTAATGCAGACAGCACCTGATTCAATTGCTGGGCACTATTATACAGTAAATTACCCTTTTTGTCTAACTACACTTATTACATATAAGTTACATTACACTACATATTGTCTAACTACATTTATTACATTATAACTAGGGATGTAGCGAACTGTTCTGCGGCGAACTTGTTCGCGAACATCGGCTGTTCGCGTCCGCCGCAAGTTCGCGAACGTCGTGCGACGTTCGCCAATAGGCGTTCGCGTCAAAATCGTTCGACCATTCGACCATTCGATCGCTAAAATCGAACGATTTTCGTTCGATTCGAACGAAAATCGTTCGATCGAACGATTAAAAATCCTACGATCGTTCGAATCGAACGATTTTCGGATGTTCGAAGTTCGCGAACAGTTCGCGAACTGTTCGCATTTTTTGCCGGTGTTCGCGAACGGCGTTCGCGAACACATACTCGGCGGTTCGCTACATCCCTAATTATAACTATGTGCAAAACTCATTAAAGCAACAAATGTATTTATGATGACAATGCTGAGAACTATGTTGCCACTTTTTAAAAAAAGCATAAAACATATTTGTCTTAGTTTGACAGTAAGAAGTATTTCAGCAGCATCATAGAAAGTGGCTCGTAAGTGATTATAACTGTACTTGCTACCTTGTTATAAATAAAATACATTATTCCTTAAACTACCATTGTACCCGGGTGCACCAAACGTAGAACATATGTAGTATATCAGCTGCCCAGGTTCTACTCTTTAAATTTGGCAATACATACCATGCTAAATGCCAACAAAGGGGGCATACCTTATGTTTTAGTGTGTCGTCTTTTGTTTCCCTTTAATAGGTTTGACTTTAAAAAAACAAAACAAAGTCATGTTATTCAAATAGCTTTCAGAACAAGGAATGTAATTGTTTTGAAATGTTCTATAAGCAGTATTTTGCGTCAGGCACGGTAACACAGGTTTACAGTATATGCCTTCAGGCTAATTTCATTACTGTAGATATTATCCACATGTAATTCAATTAGCTGACTTCTTAGGCAAACGCTGCCCAATAAAGTCTCGATTTTCTTAACCAATTAAGAATGTACACTCTTACCCAAATGACCAATGATACAGGGTCTTACCTTTTAATTTACCATGACAGGTTTTAAATTTACTTATACTGCTTACATAATAGATTTCTCCATTAACTTTACAGGTTCTCAGAATGAAACCACCAGCTCAACATTTTAATTTACAGACACCACATGAGTCCTCTAAAGCATAAAGTGTTGAATTAAACCTTCTACTTAATATTTTTTTCTTTTTGTGCATTTGGAGCAATACATCTGGCATCATATTACAAACAGTAACACATTATGAACAGTAACATGATATTTTTCATTCAACTACTTCTTCATATGTATCAGTAAATGCTTTTCTTAATTAATTGTTTTTGGCCTTCGACAATCTATAGACAACACCTAATTTGTAGATTTCACTTATGTGGCTTTTATTCAAAGACCAGCATCAGTCCATCAGAGCAGGGAGCCATGATGGGGGGGGGGGTACAGGGTCCAGAGAGTTTGATAAAGGGAGTAGAGCTTAGTTGTGCAAGTTGGGGTATTATAGCAGAGTAGTCCGTCATCATACCCACCCACCTCCTTATTTCATGTTTTGTGGTTTCTAGGGGTGATATGTTGTTACAAAATTTTAAATGTTTGTTAAATAATGTAACTGTTAAAAAGTTGTGGTTTTTCAATCCCATACTAGACTGGACATTTGCTATGGGTACTAACATATGTTATATAACACGTAAACGTTAGGTTTGGTGGTCAAATGTCCCCTCTTTGCAAATTTGATGTTAAATGTTTCTATGCTACATTCTTCAACTCTCCCTTATTCTTTAGAATTCGTTACAATTGTTTTCTTCAGTGCAGTTTCCTTTTTTTTCCTTCATGTTCCACATTTTCTACTTCTGTTCCATTCTTTATTCTTGCTTTTTCTGTCCTTCTTTGGATGACCTACCTACCTTCCCCGAAAGTGACAAACCATCACCTTGTGATAACATTAAAGGGCAAATTTCACGAGAAATATGGCTCTTTTGGTGAAGAGAGCACAAATAATATGTGTGCCCCATGAGTCCCTGCATAGTTGCAATGTTCCATCATCTTTTCATTTTTCCCCTCATCATTTTTAATCTCTCCTTTTATTTTAAACTTTCCCTCCCCAGTGTCCAGTTCCCTATTTAAAATAAATAAATAAATAAAAAACAGAGCCCCATTCTAAATTTTCCTTTCTGTTTTGACACCCCTGTTGGCTATTGCTTATATCCTCTCATTCTTTTTTACCCTTAATTTCTGTGCTTTCTGATTCCATTCTGATGTGATGCTATGCCCACACAGACTTAAAGTTTCTCCCCTCGCAGTTTACACTTCTATGCCAAGGTCCCTGACCACCAGGGCTCATCAAGACCAGGCCCCTCCAGGATTTTTCCTGGTGTCTTAGTGGGCCAGTCTGACCCTAGGGGCATGTCATTGGGCAATTACCTTTTATGAATGGAGTTAATACCCCTATAAAGCAAACACACCTGTTTTACCAGTGCAGGGCAACACTATATAATAATGTCATTCATTTAAAACACTTTTTTGGTGTTATTGTTCCTTTAATGACCTTCAGTGTCCATCATTTCTACCTTATTTCTTCATTTAATTTTAGTTCTCCCTCAATATACAGAGCTATGCATACAAGTAGCGCCAAATAAATACTTACCTACATCAGCAAAGTAAACTGTTCCTGAAACACAACATAGTTCTGCCTCCAAACCAAAGATAAATATACAGTATCACCCTAAACTTTCTCAGATTTCAATTATATCCAACCAATGACATACATGGAGTGCACTAACCAGAACAGAAGAAATTCAGTGTTACAAGTTACAAGAAGGGAGTAATGGGAGCAAAAAAGGCATGCAAAATACTATGCATACATGTACAGTATATTGTAGTATTATTCCTCTCATAAGCAATCACATTTTTACAGTACTGTCTCTATACATTGTATCCATTTCCGCAAAATTCCAGCAATTATGAAATGTAAAAGCTAAAAAGCGATGCATCTTGTATAGTATACCATGCACATTGTATCTTTTACATCAACTTCTGCATCAACCGCAAAACGAATGCCTTTTTTTATTCTGAACAAGTTTGATATACAGTGGAATGTGTTTAATGCTGAATTTCACTATGCTTGAAAAATAATGGGTACAAATGTACCATTATTACATTTAGTATAGATACGGGAAGCATTATGCAGAAACCCTTTGTCCAGAAAGTACCTAAACTATGAGCATTTTTTTCATTTTAATGAAACAATTCATTTTTTTTTCTTTAATATTGGTAATTAATAAAACACTACCATGAACATAGAAGCAAAACCAGCCTATTGGGTTTATTTAATGTTTACACTATTTTCTAGTAGACATCAGGTATGAATATACAAATTACTGAACTATCCCTTATTTGGAAACTCCCAGTTCCCAAGCATTCTGGATAACAGGTCCCATACTCGTACCTTACAATATGTCTAGCAACAAGCAACTGCCAAAGAAGGAGCACATCTAACACTATCTTCCATTTCTCTATGCGTTGTTCATCCATTATCATCCATCCATCAATACTTGAACGTCTAAATGCCTATCCATTTAGAAAAACAAAGGCACCCATGAAAAGGTTAAGAGGTGTACATGCTGCTTCAGCTTATCTACAATTTACTTGCTTGGTACTTTTTCTTTTTATCTCTAAACCACCACTCTAAAGCCACTCCATACTGAAGTAAAGCCTGCCTTTCTCTGATGTGATATGGCCAGCAAAATGGAGTGGCCTCCTGGCAGGTGTATATTTCTGTACAGTAATGGTAGTAATTACCTCTTGCTAGGCTTGCACTCCGAGGCTTTCTCTAATTTTGACACATTTTATTTTCAGGCTTTATATCATGTTGCAGTATCTGTGTGGCTGGAAACTAGATACTTTTTTCTAGTAAATACATATATACAGTAAATAGGCAGGAATATTAAATTATCCTATGCATCAGAGTATATACCCTTAACATAGATTATGCACATGAGAAGATTAAAGTCATAACAGAATAACATAGTAGAATAATACAATTTTGAATGGGTGTTTGTCTTCATAGGGTCCTAATATAGTGCCAAAGCATTGCTTTTACTAGTTTTTCATGTAAAAATGTATGTATCAGTATTATCTGCAGATACCTGTGGCACTAACTGTTATTTTGGTAGTACATTTTTAGACCTCACTAAGTAAGTAAGTTCTGGTTATTACAAAAACAAACTGGAAATGTGTGGTCTAGCTCTATTCAGATGGTAGATTCCAGTAATTGACAGTAATTTGCTTTGACAGGTTGAGGCTCTGTTTAAACGTAGTTGCTCATACAGTATATACTGGATTATGAAAGGCCACCTCCTATATGCATTTTAATAAAATAATTCAGATTTTTAAAATGGATTTTCGTTTGCTCTGTAACAATAAAAAGGACCATGACCTTGATCAAAACTAAGATATAATTAATCCTTATTAGAGGTAAACCAATCCATTTGTCCAAAAGTATATAGTCCAAAATACAAAATAAAACATGCCTTCTGTGTCTTTGCCATTCCTGTCTTCCATAAGTTACATTGCAAGTGCTAAGAGTTATTGTCACGCTTAAAGTGTTTCACCAATCAGTCTAAATCTGAAACGCAACTAAACCCCCTTTCCTTAGTCCTTAAATATACCATTCTCTATAAAAACATCTTAAATTGGCAGGTTTGGCTCCCAATAAATGTAAATGCATACATCTTAACTAGTAGAGCCACTAATCTTCGGTTTTACATCCCATTCTGTTAATTCTCGCTATGTTTTGCACAGGTTTCTGTAGAAATTCCTACTCATTACTCTGTCCGGAGTTTCCACTGTCAGAGTCCTCAGCAACCATTTCCTATACCTGTATTCATTCCTATATAATTACACCATTACAGCACTCTGTCCACATGTTCAGTTCCAATGAATATCAGAACGATTAGCCTTTCTCTACTCATGACTACAGATGATGCATTTCATGCAAATCTGTAATTTATTTTCTGAAATCCCACCATAGCTCACTCACCTGCCAAAGATCCTAGATGGTTAAATGTAAATCACTATACTTTTGCTTTTAAATATTGCTTTTTCCCTTTTTTCCCTTAGATTTGTGTTTAACAATAGAAAGCATTCTTGCGAAGAGACCATCTAGTTGTATTGCATTTTTGTGATAAGTTTTGACAGCGAATTCTATAAACATACGGTATTTCATGATTCATCTCACTCAAGTCAAATGGAAAAAATGCATACAATGCAGAATCCTAAATTGCTTTATTTATTGTAAAGCCAACAGTTTTTACTACTTTTAGTACTGTCTTTTAAAATATATAGTTAATACATTTTCTAATGATGAACAAATTTTTTGCTGTGAAAATGACGCCCGCAACTAAAAAAATTGTCACCCGTCAAAAAATTTGTCTCCAAAATTCGAGAAATAGTGAAATTTTTTGGCAAATCTAAATAGGTCAGATTCTCCCATCACTATATATATATGTATAGGTCTCATATTTGGTAGCGTAAGATAAGGAAAAAGACAGCATATGTTACAAATGTTAGATGAGCAGAGGTAAATACAGTACAGGAATGGGACCTATTATGCAGAATGCCCAAGACTTGGGGTGGGGGATTTTTCTGTAATACAGCTCTTTATACTGTAAGTCTACTCGAAAATAATGTAAACATAAACCCAATAAGCTGGTTTTGCTTCCAATAAGGATTAATTACATCTAAATTTGGATCAAGAACAAGGTACTGTTTTATTATTACAGAGAAAAAGGAAATCATTTTTAAAATTGGATTATTTGATTATAGTGGAGTCTATGGGAGACAGCCTTTCTGTAATTCAGAGCTTTCTGGATAACGGGTTTCCAGATAATAGATCCATACCTGTATATTAATAACACACATTGCATTACAGTAGCTTTATATTTCTGATTGTGTGTTTAAATGGATGCTCCTACCAGAAGATCAATTCATAAACTGCACAACAACAGATGAAGAAGACTCTACTGGTGAATATAGCACTAAAAAGTCTTCTCCCCCTCTCTGTTGACTTACAAACAATCCACAAGGAGTACATTGTATAACTAAAAGATCTGTTTTCATACCATTTCATTTCATTGGAAAGCAGCACTTGGGACCATGGGATTGGTGTTTTAAGCTCTGCACAAATGAACCCTGTATTTAATGAATGAAGTCCTCTGAAGAAGCTGACCTCAGGAAAACACATCAGGTGTGACATCACTTCCGGTCTCAGCAGTGATGGATGTACAGGTGGAACACATGGGAGAGGGAGACTCCGGCAGAACCCATCTCTTTGTATTGCAAAGGTTCACCTCCATGATCTGCACTATAAGACTGGATTGTTTGATATACGCTCAGAAGTGTGACTTATAAAAAGGAATACCCTGAAGTTTATATTGCTGTTTTGAAATCAGTAATCTTTTAAATTGACAATCCTACCAGAGAGTGGAGAAGCCACATGCTGAGTTTTACTGATTGAACAAAACACCATTGCACCTTTTAATTAATTTTACAGTTTGCAGCAAACATTACAAGTACCTTGTTTGACTTAGTTATAATTTTATTTTGGAGATAGCACATTGTAGAAATCCCTATAGCACTTTAGAACACACATCGGTGCATAGACTTTCTATGGTTCAAGACACACTCGGATTAGTGCAACACTTTGGTGACTGCACTTAATATTAACAATATTGCACTAGGTTCTGTTATTTGTTTTTTTCCATAGGCTGTAGCATTGATCTATAATTGTATCTTGACTTCATTAAAGTTTAGTTAGGTGCAGCTCTATGCCCTCCATTCTTATTGAGCAAAGCGTTGTCAGCATGATTTGAGCCTATTTCTTGCACTTGGATGTTCCACTATTTTAATAAATTAGGTCACTTATACACTGTCATCTGTTCACTGACCAGTCCTGTAAAAAGTTAACTTAATAAAAAACATAAAATAAGTTTATTAATATCACAATTGTGGTATTTTCTAGGAAAATTGGCTACGAGTCATATATTGTGAAGTCAAACCATCTGAAAAATGTAATGAAAACAATTATTAAGAACTGTAGAGTAAATGTGCCATGTTGCCATTTTCATTTTACAACACTTCTGGGAATCAGACCCAGATACAAAGAACATCGAATGAAAACCGCTGGCCTTTGGAAACTGACTGCTAACATTTCCTCTCCCCTGCAAATGATTCATTATTTATAATAAGACTTGTATTTGATGTTTTAGTAATGTCATAAGCAGACATCCATTTCATTGGTAGCTACTTTATGGCTTTGTATTCTGTTACAAACCATCAACTGGAAAAAACTAAATATGGAATACCATGGGGTACAACTTCAGTAGTCCTGTATTAAAAATGCTCTAACTTTCAGCGCTACAAATCTGTTATAATGTTGGTATGGCAATGATATTAATCTGAAGTAAAGACCATGGGTGAATGGGTTATTGACACCAAGCAAAATCCATAAGTGGATAATGGTTTCAAAAGCATTTGAGAAACTTTTACAATTTGTTTAAAAATTAAATAACGAATTAAACAATGAACACCTCCCTCTCACACATGATCATATTTAAATTGTGAGGGGGAGATCCTATACATTTTATGTGATAAATACCATATACAAGACAAATACAAATGAAACATGCAGCATATCAACCAGCTGTGATTAATTACACACTATTTGACCCAAGTGCTTGAACCAAGTTCCCAAGCCTATTTAATTAAAACAACAATGACTATGGGAAAGTATAGCATTAAGTAATTAGTTGCAAAATCTAGTTAAGGTTATATCATCTGATGCTGTAGATTACTCCAGGGATTTATTATGAAAAGCTAGCCAAGAAGACTAGGAGGCAGACAGTTGTATTATGTTGAGTTAATTGGAGTCTTCCACTTTTCTTATATAAAACACATTAGTCTATGTAATATTTGTATTTATGATTGGTATGCTATAAATTGTATATTATCATATGTTATGCCTATGTTAAGATTTGAAAGATGGGCACATTTCGAATTGTTCTCTAGGTATCCTATCCCTGCATATTTCTATTGCAGTACTAAGGCATCACTGCTGCAAAAGTGATGTAATTAACACCAGTCTATGGCAAGATCCACTGCAACAATTTACTAAAGTGTAGAGCATTTTCTATGGAGCAAAGGCACTTCCAATTGCATCAGTGATTATGCAAATGCCAGAGAACAAACCATAAATGACCCCTAGTGTGTGTTCAATTAGAAGCGATGTGCATTAGAAATGTGTTTACTTGAAGATAAAGACATATTTTCATGGTAATTATAATATCCGATTTTGAAGCACTGCAAATTTTACAAGGTGAAAAAGACATTTTTATTCAACCACAGTTTACCTAGTTCAGTTCTTATTATCTCATAAAAAGCTTGCAAATGACTTTGGAATCAATTTGTTCACCTGCAGTTTAAATGATATTATTATTATTATTATGGTTACCTGTTTAAAAGCTAGTATCCAGTTGGTTACTACACCTGGACAAACTTTGTGTCTTTTATTACATATAAGGGTTCAGCCACCTTTTTAGAAAGCTTTTTATTAGACAGGCCCGGATTTGTGGAAAGGCCACCTAGGCCAGGGCCTAGGGCAGCAGGATTTTAGGGGGGTGGCATGCTGCCCAACCACACCCACATTGGTTCAAAAACACTGGGAAAGCGCTGGAGATACAATCATTTTTTAAATTTCCCCATTGATGATGAAAATTTTCACGAATAAAGGGGAGGGGACAGGGGCGATGAAAGGCAGTGGGCCTAGGGGCGCCCTCTATGTAAATCCGGCCCTGTTATTAGAGCAGTACATGTTGTCCAAATACTGTTATTTTTGTCAGAAAAAACTCTATATTTAAATTCATCAATGTGATACAGTACACTGCATGGAGAGACTCACATCCAACTCCACTGTTGTACACATTTCTCTTGATTACACTATTTAACTAGTAAAATACATTTAAGATTGCTTTTCCTGCATATTTATTCTACTGCTCTTAAGTAAAGCGACAACTGAGCTGCACATATTTTCTACTGTCTTATATAAATGTTATATTCTTCCTAGTCTGATAAAAACAGAGTGGCAGATTTAGTAACGTTTGTTTGTTTTTTCATTGCCCTAAATCAAACTTTTTAGTGCTAACAATTCATGTATTTAACTAATTACTCTAAGCCAGTGGTCTTCAGCCAATAGCTCATGAGGAATATGTTGGTCACCAATCATTTGGATGTTCCTCTCAGTGGCTTCAAAGCAGGTGCTATTTTTTTTAATTTCTGGCTTGAAGGCAAGTTTTTGAAGCCAAACAGAGCCTCATGTAGGCTGCCAGTCCACACAGGGGCTACCAAATAGCCAATCACATCTTTTATTTAGCACCTCAAGAACTTTTTCATGCTTGTGTTGCTCCCCAACACATTTTACATTTCACTGTAGCTCACAGGTAAAAAAAAGGCTGGGGACCCCTGCTCTAAACCATGAAAATGTTGATATTTATTAAGTGGAAAAAGCACGAAAACTGTAATACAAAACTTTGCCATCTAAAATCTGGCAAGGTCTTATAGAAATCAATGGGAGCTGCCCTTATCAAACGGCAAAATCTTTGTTTAGTTTGAGGTTTTAGAGATTTCCACTTTTTTTTTTCTCTTTGTTTGGATTTTTTTTTAAATTGCCACTGCTCCTAATCCTTTACGCGTTTCACGTGAAAAGCCATGCTTGTTCAGAAGGAATATGTGTATTCCTATTCTCACTCTAACCTTAGAAAAATATGCAAAATGCAAATATTCCTTCTTAGTATACCCAGTTGTTGGGGCACTATGATATATTATTTATTTTCATGAATATTACATGAACACTAGAAGACCTCTTGGACTTAGCATGAGCTTGCTTGATGTGTACTTACTTTGAAAGTCTGGTGAGTAGGTAATTTTACCATAGTGTGGCTGATGTATCATCCTTGGTCTAACTCAACTGAAGGGTCTACAGCACTTGGCACTTTAGTAAGTCTCATGAAATTAACACAGCACAGTGTGTTGCACTTGGCACTTTATTATATATAATAAAGGGTACTGCACCCTAGTATTCATTATGCGTTTCTCTGCAGAGATTTGTTTGACATTGGAGGGTCCAGCAGAATGGACCAGTGAAGGGCAGCTGCAATCTAGAAACCTAATACCAATTGAAGATTTCACAGTATAAGCGCTGAACGAACTTTGTTTGTATTGAAGGAATTAACTGGAGTATGCAGTTCAGTTTTGGACTCCAGTCATTCAGAAGGATATTAATGAGCTGGAGAGAGTGCAGAGACGTTCAACTAAACTGGGTAAAGGGATGGAAGATTTAAATTATGACGTTAGATTTTCAAGTTTGGGGTTGTTTGGGGACATGATTACACTTTACAAGTACATTAGAGGACATTATAGACAAATAGCAGGGGACTCTTTTAGCCATAAAGAGGATCACTGCACCAGAGGCCATCCCTTCAGACTAGAAGAAAATAAATTTCATTTGAAGCAACGTAGGTGATTCTTCACAGTTAGATTGTGGAATGCCCTGCCGGATGATGTTGTGATTGCTGATTTTGTTCACCTTTATGAGGGGCTTGGATGATTTTTTGGACAAGCATAATATCTAAGGCTATAGTGATTAGTGATGGGCGGATTTTTTTGCTTGGTTCCCCGCGGAAATGACGGCCATAGACTTGAATGGCAATTTTTTGAAGCCCATAGACGTTAATGGGCATTGGCAACAATTCGCAAATTGTTGGCAAAACTAAACGGGTCAAATTTGCCCATCCCTAATAGTGATACTAAAATCAACAATTAATATGAATATTGCTATATACAGTATAGTTTCAGGGGGTATGTGTAGGTATGTGAGTTGGGTTTCATTTAGAGGAGTTAACTTGATAGACTTGGTCTTTTTTCAACCCAACTTAACAATGTAACGATGTTACTATGAGGTTCAAAAAAACCTCACAAATCCGAATTTTGATAACTAAGGTTCATACAATATATGCTATGCATTCATACAATGAAGACATGTTTATTAGACAAAAAAAAGAAAAATCAACTTTCTAAATCTATGGGGCCGATTCATCAAGCTCGAGTGAAGGATTCGAATTAAAAAACTTCGAATTTCGAGTGGTTTTTTGTGCTCCTCGACTATCGTATTGGCGTAAATTCGCCTGAGTAGAATGATTCGAATAGATCGAGCGTAAAAACGCTGCGACTATTCGCCATTCGATAGTCGAAGTACTGGATCGAGCGCAAAAACGCTGCGAATATTCGCCCATTCGATAATCGAAGTACTGTCTCTTTTAAAAATACTTCGACTGCCTACTTCGGCACCTAAAACCTACCGAATTGCTTTAAAAGCCTATGGGAAAGTCCCATAGACTTGTTTTCCAAGTTTTTGATCGAATAAAAAGGCATTCGATCGAACGAAAATCCTTCGAGCGAATATTCGATCGGGCGCCTTTTCGCCTGGTGAATATTCGCAAATTCGACTATTCGCCAGCGCGTAAATTCGCCCGAATTGCCTATTCGATTCTATTCCCCAGTCGAATTTCGAGGGATTTAACCCCTCGAAATTCGACCATTGATACATCTGCCCCTAAGTGTCGATTCAATAAATAAACCCTTTTAATTTTTGTATATGCAGATACATTCATCCAAATATATTTCCCCTTTTTTACAATATCAGTTATATTGGGACATAACTGGATATCATGAAATCCAGCTATAGATTCATGGAGGTTTATTAAAGGTCAGATTTTAGGGGTTTATTGGTTTTTGAAACCAATACTAAACTCGCAAACTCTAAAACCATGATTGTTATAGAATTTATTAAAAGATAAGGGATTTTAAAAAGCACTGAAAAGCCTCAAAAGGAACTCAAAAACTATAAAAATGTCTAGTTTTTCAGAGAATTCCTAGTGAAAAAAATACAAAAACCTCTAAAAGTCAAACTTGATTTAAAAGAGAAGGAAAGCTTAGGAGGCATTTTATTGCTAATAGATTAGCTGCAATAGTACAAGCTAGAATGCTATATTTATTCTGTAGAATGTTTTACCATTAATAATACAAAGAATGATGCGATCCGCATCGGAGCTCACCCAGTAGCGCTGTGTTTTCCCGGTCGCAGCCCGTGCGAGACGCCGGCCACTTCCTGCCGGTATTCAGTGTAGAGCAAACAGTATTCTCGTCACTATCGGCGCTGATCCAGGACACGGCACACAGACAACGGCATCAATGCAAAAAGGTTGGCTTTATTTGAACACACACATGCGGTTGTGGATTACAGCGGTGGAAGGCTGTCTGACTTACGCGTTTCTTGCCGGATCACCCGGCACTTCCTCAGAGTCAGTATAGATCACATGACTCGAGACTTAAATAGCTAAAGTGATTAACATCCGTGTTAAAAATACAGGTGCATTTAAATTATCAGTATATAAAAATTCGTTATTATAAACAGTGCATATTACTTTTATGTATTTGTATGATATCTCTAAGCAAACAATTAAATTATTGTTATATTATTAAAACAAATGAAATTAATAAAAGGTGACCAAAAAAAACAAGTGATATGAATTAATTATTAAAAATAAAATAAAAATAATAGAATTATCCGTGTTTCTCAATCTCCTTGTTCAGATCAATGATATTGTAATAAACTGTGTGTTTAAACATTTAAAAACACTAAATGCACTTCGGCATGATTATAAAAACATATACACATGACTATAAAAAATAATTATGTTTCCTATGAGGACTAATTTTGTTACTATATTGAATAGAGTTACATTTTTCGTTAATATTAGTGTATCAATTTAATCTAATTGCTGTCAGTCATATTGAGCAATAGGAAACAATTGTAACTTCTTAGCTATTTTTTTAGTATCTAAAGTCATTTGTAGAGCAGGAAAATATTTTATTTATTTAAATGAAATGTCTTTATATCTTTTATTTATTTTTATTTTTTATTCTGCTGTGATATCTTTGTTAATTGGTAACTGTACATATCCCTATATATATGTATATATGCACATATCCACATACACATCTATATATCTCAGCAAATAGTAAATAGTAAGCCAGAATTGGGGATCTAATATATATCATATTGTGTATCATTCAGTCCATTTCCAATATTTAAGTATGTTTTTAATCAGTCACACTATTACAATAAATTGAACCAATGATATTGCCAATGATATTGCAATATCATATGATATCATATTGCAATATCATTGGTTCAATTTATTGTAATAGTGTGACTGATTAAAAACATACTTAAATATTGGAAATGGACTGAATGATACACAATATGATATATATTAGATCCCCAATTCTGGCTTACTATTTACTATTTGCTGAGATATATAGATGTGTATGTGGATATGTGCATATATACATATATATAGGGATATGTACAGTTACCAATTAACAAAGATATCACAGCAGAATAAAAAATAAAAATAAATAAAAGATATAAAGACATTTCATTTAAATAAATAAAATATTTTCCTGCTCTACAAATGACTTTAGATACTAAAAAAATAGCTAAGAAGTTACAATTGTTTCCTATTGCTCAATATGACTGACAGCAATTAGATTAAATTGATACACTAATATTAACGAAAAATGTAACTC
Source organism: Xenopus laevis (assembly GCF_017654675.1). Taxonomy (NCBI): domain Eukaryota; kingdom Metazoa; phylum Chordata; class Amphibia; order Anura; family Pipidae; genus Xenopus; species Xenopus laevis. The sequence goes on along the minus strand of NC_054372.1, from coordinate 115,346,208 downwards.
TATTCAATATAGTAACAAAATTAGTCCTCATAGGAAACATAATTATTTTTTATAGTCATGTGTATATGTTTTTATAATCATGCCGAAGTGCATTTAGTGTTTTTAAATGTTTAAACACACAGTTTATTACAATATCATTGATCTGAACAAGGAGATTGAGAAACACGGATAATTCTATTATTTTTATTTTTATTTTTAATAATTAATTCATATCACTTGTTTTTTTGGTCACCTTTTATTAATTTCATTTGTTTTAATAATATAACAATAATTTAATTGTTTGCTTAGAGATATCATACAAATACATAAAAGTAATATGCACTGTTTATAATAACGAATTTTTATATACTGATAATTTAAATGCACCTGTATTTTTAACACGGATGTTAATCACTTTAGCTATTTAAGTCTCGAGTCATGTGATCTATACTGACTCTGAGGAAGTGCCGGGTGATCCGGCAAGAAACGCGTAAGTCAGACAGCCTTCCACCGCTGTAATCCACAACCGCATGTGTGTGTTCAAATAAAGCCAACCTTTTTGCATTGATGCCGTTGTCTGTGTGCCGTGTCCTGGATCAGCGCCGATAGTGACGAGAATACTGTTTGCTCTACAATGTTTTACCATTGTACAGCTGTAGAAGCTCTCTGTTTGTTTAGGATAGCAGCTGCAGTTTTAGCTTGGTGTGACATCACTTCCTGCCTGAGTCTCTCCCTGCTCATTTATAGCTCTGGGCTCAGATTACAGCAGAGAAGGGAGGGGGGAAGGGGAGCAAACTGAGCATGCTCACGCCCGGGGCAAGGAGGTTTAAGATGAAGGCAGGAAGTCTGATACAGAAGCCCATGTGTACACAATAGAAGGAAAGGAATGCAGTGTTTATTTTGACAGAGGAGTCAGAGCACCACTAATTTGATGGTTTACTGGTATATTTAGGTGGACCTTTCTGATAAGGCTTACTTAGTTTAAACCTTTCTTTATCCTTTAAAGTGGTCCAAAAAGTTCAGCACAACTCCCACTGACTTCTAAAGCATAGTGACAACTTTTTCTTGGCAAAGTTTGGCATTAGAGGTTTCGTTGTTTTTACATTTAATAAATATCACATTTTAGAGCTTTAAAGAAATATAGGAAAACCCCAAATTTTTAGAGATTTGTGGAAAAAAACAACATTTGACTGTTAGTAAATGGACCCCATAGAAAACACATTTCAACTGGGTAATTTACAAAAAGAACATAATATCTAAAGTTTTAGAAATAAAGCCTCCAATAATATACAAAAGATCTACTTTTGGCACATTCTGCTTTGAATGTGGCATTATTATTATTATTATTAAATTCATTTATTTTAATAAAACTTGATTACTATGTTATTAAAAGCTCCTTTTATTACAGTAATGGACACCTCTGTAGCCATATCTAAATAAGACATATTCTTACATCTTAATCAACCCTTGTCATATTAAAGTACTAGTTATAAAATCAAGATTGACAACATTAAATTAGCAATTTTAAAATAAGAAATCATAATTATCTTCAAAATGATTTTATATTTTGTCATCATGAACCTGTTTAACTGCCAAACTTTGAATGTGCTACAGTACATCACAACAGAAAACGCAGTTTTTTTCCTGGTAATGCACTTAATAATAATAGTCATTATGGTTTGATTATTTTTCTGTAACAAAAAGAACAATTACGGGAAACTACTAAAACTAAATACATATTTTTGTTAACACACAATAGCAAATATTATCGGATTCATATCTGCCAGAAAATGATTAATAACCTTTGCCAGTTAATTGCTACTTTACTTGCAACACATCTGCCTTTCTATTGACTGAAAGTTCCATTCTGCTTTACTGTTCCACATTAATCTCCAACAAATTCTAATCTTGTTTTTCATGTAGTACTTCGCTTCAACAAAATAGCTAACGGAGAGTAACAGAGATAATGATTTTGTTTGATACACTAATAAGTAATCAGGAAATTCTAAATTTACATATTCAAAGAAAAGGGAAAACTGCAGTTAATTAATGCAAGACTGAATATTTAAATCTGAAACTGAAGATTCAGCATAATTATGTAGGAGGGATTTAACAAAAATTAAATAGTCAAAAACTGGTGTTAAAGTGGACTAAAATACACTGCGGGTCATTTAAAAAGTTTGTGCACCGCATATTTGTCTTTATTAAAAGATGCATTGATGTTCATTGGGCTTTTTACACAATGTATTAAACAGCTCTGGTTGGCTGACATGTGCCATTTAAAAAAAAAAACGCTATTTTTATGTATTTGCACTAGCAGTAGCAATTTTTATTTCTCATGGATATTGTCGTATAATTCATTACTGAGTGTCAGAAAACAGGTAAAGCGTAACAAAAACAAACAAATGTACAGGAAGTATATGGAACCTCTTATCCAGACTGCTTGGAACCTGGGGTTTTCATACCTTAAGGGGCAGATTCATTAAGGGTCGAATTTCGAAGTTAAAAATACTTCGAAATTCGACCCTCGAATTGAAATCCTTCGACTTCGAATATCGAAGTCGAAGGATTTAGCGCTAATCCTTCGATCGATCGATCGAAGGATTTTTCGTTCGAATCGAACGATTAAATCCTTCGAATCGAACGATTAAATCCTTCGAATCGAACGATTCGAAGGATTTTAATCCAACGATCGAAGGAAAATCCTTCGATCAAAAAAAGATTAGCAAACCTATGGGGACCTTCCCCATAGGCTAACATTGACTTCGGTAGGTTTTACCTGCCGAAGTAGGGGGTCGAAGTTTTTTTTAAAGGGCAAGTACTTCGACTATCGAATGGTCGAATAGTCGAACGATTTTTACTTCGAATCGTTCGAATCGTTCGATTTCGATCGAATTCGATCGAATTTAACCAATTCGATGGTCGAAGTACCCAAAAAATACTTCGAAATTCGAAGTATTTTTCATTCGAATCCTTCACTCGAGCTTAGTGAATCGGCCCCTAAGTCTACTAGAAAATCATGTAAACATTAAATAATCCCAAAAGGCTGATTTTTCTTCCATTAAGGAGTTACATTGTTGTATTACGACAACAGAAGGACCCATCAACAAAGGAAAAAATGCACAATGAACATGATCTTAGGGGATATGAAAATAATATTATGGTAACTCTAATAATTTCTAAGCACGTTGTACTGTGTGGGTTTACTACACATTTTGGCACCCTCAAGTATAACAGGACTTTCCTTCTCCTTTAAATTGTCCTGTTTTCTAGCTGTGAATGTTGGATGGAAGTTATGCATGAGCATGTAGCATATCTGTCTGTAATACAACCTCCAAGATAATAGGGAGTTTACATATATACTGTATATAATACACAAAAGCCATGAATATCTTGTAAATTATATCCTTATAAACAGTGAGTTCTGATGTCATTTCTGTCACATGACTCACTGAAATGTGTGTATTATAATAAATAAAGGACCCCAGTTGCAAAATATGAGGATATTAGAGGTTACCTCAGAGTTCCATGACCTGTATAAAATGCTAAATCCGCATTTAATCTAGTGGATCATTTTGGCCTATTTATCACATCATTGACACGTTTGTTAGCACAGTAGAATACACATGTCTGGAGCACAAACATTAGTTTTAGAAAGCTAAATTCCTAGTGAAACTGTATAACAGATTTCACCAGGAATTGTGGCCTACTTCAATACTTTAATAGTTCAATACCATTAGTATAAGTGGTAAAAAAAATGATTGAGCAAACTGTTGTGTGTAGATCGTCCAGAAGTGATATAGTGAATAAAAAATATAGGTTATAATAATAATCCAATAAAAAAAAATTAATAAAATCCAGCAAGACCAAGCATTAAATAAAGTAAAAAATAAAAGTATAGAAAGCAGAATATATGATGAAGTACTTGCTCTTAGGATGGGTCATTCACCTACTAGTCCCCAAATCTTGGCCAATGCATTGTATCTCATTAATGAGGATAAAGCTGCCTCTTTCATATAATTGTAAGATTACAAATGTGGCTGCGATTGCTAGATGGCTTGTGGATTGATTTTTAGATATGTAAATTAATTCACCATCATTTGATTCAAACAAATCAATCTGCTTTCTCAGTGTTTGATGATATGAATGAAGCAACCATGATCTATATTTAAATATATTTAGTACATGGCATTTAATTTTTTAATCCCACACAATATCTAGGGTCTTCACATAAGCCTAGAAATGAAAAGATGTTTGTGATATGTCTTCAGTCTCATAATTTAGTATGTGAAGAAACTGTGACCCTCATTTTCTTAGACAGGAAATATCTATTTTATTCTTTCTTTTTTTGGACCAAGATCCAATGAATCAGTGATCTGGACTGACACTGCTCTAATTTTGCAATGTGAGCTGAAAAAGAACACATACAGATTGCAATACTGCTGTCAGGATATGGGGCTGTTCATGCTCACACTACTGTCATCTTCCAAGCACCACTTATATATAATGAGGTAAAATATTATATTTCATAAAAAGAGCAGCTTCTATAGAAAACGAATTTTAAAATATGCCTTTTTTTCATCAGTCTATTGAATCAGTGATGAAAAGCGATAACTCCAGATGTATAATGATAGCCAGCAAAATAAATATACTTAAGGGTTCAGAAATACAAACTATCATCCTAAACGTTATTAAAATATTGATTTTTGAGTTGTAAACAATTCAAACAAATCTAATCGCAACTATGTTCTTCTGTTGCTACTTCTGATGTAAGAATATTTTGTACGTTTTGCTTATAATAATTTCATATTATAAAAATATTGCTATGTGAGTGGGACATAGCAGTGTCTAACTTTGAAAAGACTTATCTTTGAATAAGTTTAATATCTAATATCAAACTGTTAAGATTTAGTTAAGCAAGTGACCTATTGTATTTCATTATTTTACAGAACAAAATAATTTGATTGTATTCAGAAAGACAATATAGATGTTCTCTAGAGACAGCCCATCCTATTAAGCTCAAATTAACACACAATGAAAAACATAAATGCAATAAATATTGAAGGTGATAACACAGTCTTTCTAATATACTGAATCTGAGCTCCTCTAGAGTGAGTAATCACTATAAGAAAATAAAAGCACAGTGAGTTATGCAGGACACATGGCCACATGGTTTTATATGCTATGTTTCAGAGGAAGTAACTTGATTTATTATTTACCCATGAGCAGTATTCAGTTGTATGAAATTAAATCATATGTAAAACACTGACTGTGCAAAAAATTGGACACCCTTGTAATTTTGCTTATTTGAATGCATGTAACTGCTCAATACTGATTACTGGCAACACTAAATTTGTTGGATTAGTTTATTAAGCTTTGAATTTCACAGGCAGGTGTGTCCAATCATGAGAACATGTATTTAAGGTGGTCAATTTCTAGTTGTGCTTCTGTTTGACTCTCCTGTGAAGAGTGACAGCATGGGATCCTCAAAGCAACTCTCAAAAGATCTGAAAACAAAGATTGTTCAGTCGCATGGTTTAGGGGAAGGCTACAAAAAGCTTGAATTGTTTAAATTGTTTCAACTGTAAGGAATGTAAATCAGGAAATGGAAGGCCACAGGTACAGTTGCTGTAAAACCCAGGTCTGGCCGGCCAAGATCGGCATATGCGGAGGATTGTGAGAATGGTTACAGACAACCCAGAGATCACCTTGAAAGACCTGCAAGAACATCTCGCTGCAGATGGTGTATCTGTACATCGTTCTACAATTCAGCACAATTTACACAAAGAACATCTGTATGGCAGGGTGATGAGAAAGAAGCCCTTTCTGCACTCACACCACAAACAGTCGCTTGTTGTATGCAAAAGCTCATTTAGACAAGTCACAGTCATTCTGGAACAAAGTACTTTGGACTGATGAGACAAAAAGCAGTGCTTTTTATATATATATATATATATATATATATATATATATATATATATATATATATATATATATATATATATATATATACACATACACAACATATATATCCCGGAAAAAGGTGAAAAAGATGCAAAAAATCGGTGAGATTTATTGAAAATAAATAACTGACGTTTCGGCTACTCCTATAGCCTTTCTCAAAGTGCACCCGATACTGACAGTAAGTCCTATAATGTTTGTTTGAAATATCAGTTGTACTGAAGCACTGGGATTGCCACATACTACATTGTAACAATCTGTCCCTGCTTGACGATTAAGTAACATTAATAACCGTAACACCTGACTTTAACTTGAAGCTTGTAGAACAGTGTGGGGATCACACTATGTTAATGATTACTCATCTATTATGCTGTGTTTTGAGATTATGCATTTATTTGCACTTAATAACTATGTAATTTCTATATGAGACTACTGATTGCATGTGGGTAATATTATTTTATTTTTATTCTATTTTTATGGTATGTTCAGGCTTTATTTTTCTTTTTCTTTATGCTGTATACTCTTTTCCACGCCCCTTGACACCTAATGAAGTCATCACGTTTGTTTTCCTGCCACTTGGGGTTTAAATGTTTGGTCTTCACTGTGTGTTGCACTTTGAGAAAGGCTACAGGAGTAGCCGAAACGTCAGTTATTTATTTTCAATAAATTTCACAGATTTTTTGCATCTTAAAGGGATCCTGTCATCAGAAAACATGTTTTTTTCAAAACGCATCAGTTAATAGTGTTACTCCATCAGAATTATGCACTGAAATCCATTTCTCAAAAGAGCAAACAGATTTTTTTTATATTCAGTTTTGAAATCTGACATGGGGCTAGACATTTTGTCAATTTTCCAGCTGCCCCAGGTCATGTGACTTGTGCCTGCACTTTAGGAGAGAAATTCTTTCTGGCAGGCTGCTGTTTTTCCTTCTCAATGTAACTGAATGTGTCTCAGTGAGACATGGGTTTTTACTATTGAGTGTTGTTCTTAGATCTACCAGGCAGCTCTTATCTTGTGTTAGGGAGCTGTTATCTGGTTACCTTCCCATTGTTCTTTTGTTTGGCTGCTGGGGGGGAAAAGGTAGGGGGTGATATCACTCCAACTTGCAGTACAGCAGTAAAGAGTGATTGAAATTTATCAGAGCACAAGTCACATGACTTGGGGCAGCTGGGAAATTGACAATATGTCTAGCCCCATGTCAGATTTCAAAATTGAATATAAAAAATCTGTTTGCTCTTTTGAGAAATGGATTTCAGTGCAGAATTCTGCTGGAGCAGCACTATTAACTGATTCATTTTGAAAATGTTTTTTCCCATGACAGTATCCCTTTAAGACCTGTGAGTGCTCGCCTTTTTCCAGGATATTTTACTCATTTTTCTGAAATCACCCAGGCACCAAACACTTTTCTTACGAGTAGTGCCTGCCCAACATGGACGCTATATATATATATATATATATATATATATATATATATATATATATATATATATATATATATATATATATATATATATATATATATATATACACGGTCACCTAGCTGCAGCATTTCATTCATCATTAGTTAGGGTCCTCTTGGATTTATTCCCAAGCAGGCACTGATCCAGGATTATGTAATTTCCATTTCAAGTAAGACCCTGCTGGGCAGAATTGCATGGGTCGGAGTTTACTTTTTTACAGGATCACTTAGAAATTTAGAAAAAAAAGTGAAAATATGTATGTGTATGAAATTAATTGAGAAGGGACTACTCTGGCAATAGTGCCAACACAGTCTATTTAAGCTAAGTGGTTTAACCAAGTTCAACCAATGTCATCCAACTCTGAAACAAGACCTGGCATTCTTCCCTGTTTTCTGTTTTCTGATCAGGAAACATAGTTTTTATGTTGTCTTTTTGCAGTTCCCAGAACTGGACAATTTATAAATATATTTTTAGTATGTTCGCTAACTGAAAGGACTGAATAATGAATCAGGGTTAATATATTGGCAGACCAAAGATAAATAAATGGTGACACCAACATAAATATATAGAAAATGTTTAATAGTAAGGGGCACATTTATTAAGGGTCGAAGTGAAAATTTGAATTTCAAATTTGAATTTTGAATTCATATTTTTTAGGTTTTTTTAGTGGAATTTGACTAGGGAATAGTTACAATTAGTTCTGGGATGAATTAATTTGTTTGCAGTCTTCCGGAAAATCGAGTTTTATTCTGAGAATTTTATTCAAATTCGATTCAAATTTGATTCAAGTTTGCAGTCAATCCCATTCATTCGATCCCAATCATTCAATCCCATTCGATTTTTTTTTTAAAATTTAAATTTAAATTGGTAATTTTTACCTAGAATTTTGAGTTCATGGGAGTTTATGAGAGTTTTTACAAACTCCCATTAACTCTAAATTTGACCCTAACAGATAAATCTGCCTCTTAACTCTCTGAAAAATAATTAAATCCTATGAGACCCTGCCCACACTTTCTATTACCTTCAAAGGTACATACTTCAGTGTTAACCTTCTTTAATATCACACCCACTCTCACAGAGCGAATGCAAAAATACATTAAGATGTAGAGTTTTTACTTTAATTCAGACAAGCATTGAAATGAGTACATATATATAGGGAATAATGAACTTTATTATTGTTAAATGCTGAAATTCACCTAGTCACCTATGACATATGCTTTTATGTATCACCCCAGTCTTGTGATAATAACCAAAATATCACATTTTGCACCTTAAAGGAACAGTAACACCAAAAAATTTAAGTGTTTCTAAAGTAATGAAAATACATGTTCTCTTGCCCTGCACTGGTAAAACTGATGTGTTTGCTTCAGAAACACTACTATAGTTCATATAAACAAGCTGCTGTGGAGCGATGGCGGAAATTGAAAAACGGCTATATGGCACAGGTTAACTAATGGATAACAGATAACACCATTAGACAGACAGAGCTTATTGGCTATCTTCTGTGTAACATGAGCCTTTTCTCCTTTGAATGGCTGCCCCCATTGCTACACAGCAGCTTATTTATATAAACAACAGTAGTGTTTCTGAAGCAAAAAAATGTAAAATCCAGTGCTGCTGTATTATCTTTTCCTTGAGTATTATCTGAGCATATTGGTTCGTATGAAAGGACTTTGTAGTACTATAGTGCTTAAAAAGCATCCAAATAATTATGTAAACAATGGTTTAAATATGGAATCCTCATTATTCATGGGTTTAATTTCCCACTAATAGTGAGTACATTGGATAAGCTATTAACAAGCTTAATGGGACTGATTTAGGACCTAATAGAAAGGATCTTTTTTTCAGCAGGATGCTCTTGCCTCAGAGCTGACTCTTATTAATAAATATTCTTGCAAATTTAAAAATCCAGGATTAGTACATATTACAATTGTTATTACTCATACTCAAGTCATGTTTTTTTACATCTGATTTTCATAATTTACTTTTCTAACTTGTTGCATTACCTTTACCCCTCCTCTCTAATACCTCCCCAGCAAGAATACACTGTGAACATTAAAGTTAAATTTGTACTTTTTGAATTAAACTTGTTTTTGTCCAAAAATAATTTTTTTCTTCCTGTATTTGTTGTCAGCATGCAACCTTGGGCTCTGCAGTAAATACATCTGAGCTGTACCTTTAACCATCCAAGTGTAGGAAAAAAGATATTATTTTTACCCATTACTTTTTTCCTAAATGAAAAGGCAGACAGTCATATACCAATGAATTATGTCTGGAAGCAACTAGGATCTGAGCTTTATTCGTCTACATAGTGTCAGGCACTGTAATTTCCATTTCTTTGTGCAGTAGCAGGTAGAATGTTGATTGCAAGCAGAACCTTCATCATTCACGCATTGTAGTTCAGTCAGAGTACATCAGAATACTTCCTGAGCTCAGCAATGATAACAAAGCACTATCACTTTCAGAATGACAGAGAGCAATGACAATATCAACACCAGAACTTAACAAAAAAAGCTCCTTTTACTATAACCAAGGTTTATTCAGCTTTACATCTGTTTTTTAATTAAAACTTGTAGTGGATATTACATTGCAATCATCCATTTTGTTGTTGTGCTACAGTTCTTGTATGCCAAAAAAACAGGTATTTTATAAGACCTTGTGGACCTTCTAACTTAGAGTAATCAGTGTACATGTTTATAGTTGAAATAAGGCCTTGTGTAATAAAGGAAATAATAAGAACAGAGCAATGTTATATATTACAAAAATTCACGCTGATACACTGATCTATAGTCACCATTTGTGATAGCTATCAGGGTAACGTGGAATAGTTGTTTCACTGTAGGAATTGATTTTAGGTTACAGTAAAAGAACATATTGCAGCATTATAGTAATTATTTTGATACAGGGTCTTTTTGAAAAAAATTATCTGTTTGAAGGCCACCAAGGTGTCAGATCTTAATGAGACAATATTTTCCCTTACTTTGAAAATGAATAAAAAATGTGCAGATATTTTTATTAAAATGTTGTTTGGGTTGGATTAAGTGGGCCTGGGGCCATAAATTCCATGATGGCTAAACTCAAAGGGGTTTTGTCAAACTAGTTTGGCCAATCCCAATAGTGACTGACAACCACAAAAGAAATAAAGTGATGGTTATGTCAGATCTTAATGAGAAACTGTTTTTCCCAAAATAAATAAAGTGGTGGATTGGGTATATTCCTTAAGAGTCTACAAAATGTTGTTTTAATATCATTTTTACTTTTCATAAACCCAGTCCAGAAACTCCTTAAAAGGGTGTTGCAGCATTCAGTAGTGACCACTTATCTTCCTTGCATGAGCTTCCAAGAACATGGTCAGAAAAAGGATGGGACATGCTGAAATCCTGAATCCTCCTGTAAAACTATCCAAATATTATATAATAGTAATATTCTGCATTGAAGCTATGTTGCTGAGAAAAAGGGATCACAATCAGTACACATGGTGAATCAGAACAGGCAATAGACATCATTACTGTAATGTGCAGTGATGTTAGTGTCAAATAATTCAAATGAAATAGGTAAATGTATACTGCATGCAATATCTCACTGTACTATAAATAGGTTTAATAAATAAAAATATTCAATTTCTCATGGAACCCCAATGCAATGCATGATTTGGGATATGCAAATTCATTGTTTTATTTTAACCAACATTAGTAGGAATATTATTATACTTATACTAAAACATCAGATAACGCTCTCTCTCATAGTATAAATAATTCTTTGATCACCTGGTAAGATTTGAAACATGATTGCTTCTCAGTCAATTAGACACTATTGTTCATTTCAATCAGAGCACAAATTAGCACTGTACTGCATTTATTTATCTGGTAACTGAAACATGTTCCAGGGTTTTCTGGATCACAGGACTGTGAGCCAGTCTCTTTGAAGACATTCATAAAGTAGGTTTATTAATTTAATCTGACATTAGAAAGCATTAATATACCAAACCAATTTTTTGAGTTTATCCAGAAGACATGTACCAAATTGCAAAACTGCCTCTCTTTGAGGACTGCTGTGTATGTAAACAGTTTATTGATCTAGCAGCACATTTTAAATTTACACGTCACCCCACAATGCAAGCATAGGCTCAACAAGATGAAGTAATTATTCACATTAAAAAAAAAATACTGTGCACCTACATGCCAATCCATTGAGTAATGGTCAACAACCACCTTGCCTGCCATATTGCCAAAATAAACATAAATAACATTAACTAAAAACAAAATCCCCAAGGCAAGTGCCTGCCCCTGATTATGGTGACAAGGGGAGGTGTGGAAATAGGGGGCTTCCTATCATTGCACTCTAGGCACATGCCTCTTTTGCAAAACCAGCTCCATTCAGCGCCACTAAATGCAGCCTATGATTTGGCGATCTGCTGGCATAATATACTATTTATTTTAATTATTTCTATTTTTTATAACATATTATAGAGTTTTATTACATGACTACTTTTATAATATCATAAAATATTTTTTATAAATAACATATATTGTATTTTTTCCCTGTACAATTGGGTTTAATTCTATTTCCCTTGCTAAAGAGTACATTCTGTATATGCATGTCTCTTGTGTATATGGTGTATCTACATCAATCAATTAAATCAAATGTTTTAGTCATTGTTCAAGAAAAATAACTACATGGTCAGTCTCAATGTCACCATTTCTTTGTAGCTGTAGGGCCTGAATTATTTACCTACCTTACTGAATTTTTAAACTCAGCAAACTAGGTTTTCCATCATTCTGAATTATGTTTTGACAAAACATGAGCCTATCATACTGGTAACACTCGATAAATGTATATCATTGAATATTTATACCACATGTGACAGAAAACACATAAATCAAACACATACATGTCAAATAATCTCATGATCGTTTAATGTTTTGTATTTACTATTTATGTATTAGGTAATACCATAAAACGCTCATTTCTCTCTTGGTTGTATAGGAAAAGTTACCATGTCAGGTTGAGATGCATATTCAAGACCTGCCTTTGATTAGCAGTATAAATACACAGTCTTAAGGTGACCATAGATGCACAGCTATTATTGTACAAAACACATTTTTGTACAATATTCATGTATGGCGGAAGATGAGCCGACCGATATCGGCAGAAGACTTGGATATCGGTTGGCTCCTCAATTGGCCCAGGCAGAAAAATTTGATCGGGTGCCTTTGAAGTCACCCGAACATTAACCACTGTTAGTGCTGATTCGTCAGATCCAGGTAGAATTCTATTGCTTCTAGCTGCATATCTGATGATTCAGGTCTATACATGTGTATTGAAATTATTTTCCAAGAAAGATCATAATTGTTTAGGCTACATTCACACAAGCAAATTACTGAATCTGAGTTTAATACATTTCAGCATTGAAAGATGAGTGCAGCTTTAGTATTTTTGTTGTGTGCCTTCCATTTCCCATATAAAGAACAGACCATCACTTGAATGCACTTTAATATATACTTGAATGCAGCACAACCTGAACTAATATTATAACGTATACAAAGACATACTGTATGTGTACGTAGTCTATCTGCAAAGACAACCTTAACTAGCATACACAGGACCAGGCCTGGATTTGTGCTGTGGCCACAAAGGCCAGGGCCTAGGGTGGCAAAATTTTGGAGGAGGCAAGTTGCCCAGCAGCATCCCTAGGAAGCAGGGCGACTCAAAGCTCCCCAGTGCTCCTGTGCTCGAGAGTGCGCTCCCACGCATGGTGGATGCGTGCGATATGGAGCCGCACGCTAGGACCATGTGTCCTTGGGAGGATGTGGCCAGCACTTGGAACATGCGGCCTTTGGGCGCCGCGTCATGAAATCTGACCCTGCACAGAACTAATTTAAAAATTCACTGCAATGGAATCTCAGTAAACCCACTGAAAAGTAATTTACTTTGGCAATACATTTGTCATTGTCTGCAAGATGTTTCATGTTTAACTTTTACTTGCAAACTAAATAAAACAAACTCTAAAATCTTGCAACAGGGATGGGCTTGTTAATTTATATAGATTTTCCCAGCATTAAATACATACTTTAAATAAAGCTTAAGCATTGCCTGTTATATATTTGTGCAGCTGATGTTTTCCTTAGTTGCTAGGAAAATGGTGCCATTTTTTTTTCTTTTGTGATAATTTGGCTACATATCAACACTCTGCTGGATATGTAAGGGTTGAAGTCATTTTACTATTAAATAGCAGATCAAAATTTAGATCAGTTAGAAAGAAAAGAGGAAGTATAAATCACTTTCACCTTGAAAAAGAAAGCAAAGTTAAAAAAGAAAATCACAAGCCAAAAAATGTGTTGCACGAATATTATGTAAGGCATAACAGTACTGCAGTGCAGATGGAAAAATCTGGAGTCTTGGCTTGTAATTTAAACTCAAGAAGACTAATGGAATGTTTAAATATTTTCATTGGCTCTTTAATGATCCATGATGTCCATCCAAAGTAATGAGCTAAAACATTTAAAATGCTTAGTGGCTTTGATAAAGCGCAATGTATCAGCAGAACAACATAGGGAAATGCTGAGCAATTCATAAATTAAGAAAATTACAAAATGTAATATCAATTGCTCGGTGACCTTCAAGATATTTCCAATGATGCTGGCACACATACATAAATGCATACATTTCATTAGAAGTAATTTGCTATGGTCAAAGTACATAGAAATCATACTACACTTTACTATAATGCTACCATAAATAAACATCTACAATTCTGCCAATTTTTTTTAACCCCTACACACTCACTGGGGACAAGTGCGTAAGGTAGTGCGTTTGGGTTGGTAAATGGGGAAAATATGGCATGGTGAGCATGGTCAGTGAATATCTGTATTTAACTTTATGTAATTTAACATCATTTAAATTTTTGGGTAGATACATTAATATTTGAGGTTGTGATTTTTGGGCAATATACAGTGTCAGATTAGAGATGAAAATAAAGTGTGACAAGCAGCAGACTTTTTCTGATATTTTCTTTTTCTCTCATACAATATTTCAGGCTAGCTATGGTTTTTGTCTTGTTACTGCCCATATTCTGTAGGTGCCAGAAGGACAGGTAAGGCTGGTGGAATTCAACAGAGCAAGATTAGAATCACAAGGAGCCCTTACACTAGATCAGTAAATTTATTGTAGGTCCTAAACGTAACACAGGCACAATATCCTTTTTCAGCCAAGGGACTGAACCCATCTCACTTTTAAAAGAGCTATTCTCCATTACTAGTGCTTTTTTGCCTTTTTTTTCTACTCTCTTCATATCTAAAACCCATGCCTCCACAATGTTTATTCAATCCTGGTTGCATTACTACCCTGTTTATTAGCTAAAGCACCCAGGTTCTCTACAGGATACTGTAGAACATTAGGTATAATCCTATTTTGGAGAGCAATAATGAATGAGATAATAGGATGGCTTTGGCCCATACAGATACTGTACATTCTTAGCTAAGTAACTTCTAGAAGTATTCAGAAATTAGAAAAGATGACTGAACAGGACCAGTATACTGAAGAAGAGAAGAGTTAGACAAAATTGGACAGAATCTATACAAATATATATATATAAAAGGATTTACAAAAATACTAATGTCGTTTCTTCAGTTTAGAAACAATTTCTAAAGAGCTGAAGAAGTTCTGACATACACCAAAGAATATGATATCCTGATATTCGGCTGCACAAAATAAAGATTAACAACTGAGAAGCCAATGCATTTTTAATATCCGTACTGAAAGGTGCTCCACATTATGGACCAATTATATGGAAAACCTCAAATCCCCCGTACACAACATAACATGTACTATACTACTAATGATTTTGGGCACAGCATTTTCTAAATATTACAGTACAAATATGAATATGTTCATTACCATTGATTCTTCCATTAATCACATGCATTGTAAATATAATACAATGTAAATTAAAAGATTATTTTACCAAGTTTAATTTCCGCAAATATATTTTGTACATAATTATTTCATCAGTAGGCAGAACCATAAAAAATCACTTTAAATACACAATGGATGTAGGTTAATTACCTTAGCATCTGTAGATTGTAATATCAACATGGTTTGCCATCTGGAAATATTATCTTGGTGTAAAGTGAATATCAGGGGGTGGAATAGTGCCAAATGGACTTACAGTATAACTATTGTTTCTAATAAATACTAAGATGCATTTAGATTAAAAGGACATGGTTCTGGACCAACACATCTAATAATATTGTTTTGGCACTAGTACGGATTCATGCAGTTTAGTTAGGATCAAGTATAAGTAACTGTTGTATTATTACAATTAAAAGGAAATCATTAGCCTTAACTCAACTCTTAGGAAGACGGGCTCCCCTTAATTCTTGCTAGGTGGTAAATAAATGATCAAAAGTGACAACCTTGGCCAAATGAAAATATATTTTAATAGATCCTTTGTTTTGAAATTATACAAATAAGTAAAAGTGAAACCATTAAAAGCTAAATTAAAAGTAAATGTATGCCATGAGTTCATGGATTTTGAGGCCCCTTCTTAAAGGAGAAGGAAACCCCAAAAATGAATAGGACTAAAAATGCCATGTTTTATATACTGAACTTATTGAACTATCCAAAGTTTCAGCTTCTCAATTGCAGCAATGATCCAGGACTTCAAACTTGTCACAGGGGTCACCATCTTGGACACTCACATGCTCAGTGGGCTCTGAGCTGCTGCTGAGAAGCTAAGCTTAGGGGTTGTCACAAATTATCCAGCAAAAAATGAGGTTGGCCTGTCATACAAGCTGATGCTACAAGGCTGATTATTAAATTCTGATGCAAGTTGCACTGGTTTCTGAGCTGCCATGTTGTAATTATCCATATCAATTACTAATCAGCCTTATACTGTGACATTTCTATTCTATGTGTACTGTTTATTTTGAGTCGGTCCCTAAGCTCAGTAACTGACAGCAGCACAGAGCATGTGTAGTGAATCAGTAGAAAGGAAAATGGGGAGCAACTGGGGCATCTTTGGAGACACAGATCTTTACTGCTGAAGGACTGTGGTTGCCTTGGCTTGGGTACAGAAGCCCAAAACATAATGTACAACATTTCTAGCTGACTTCTTTAGTTTAACTTTCCATGTCCTTTAAGCAAAAACTCTATTGTAAAGTGCAAAACGTTAGATCATTAAAAGGCGCAGACATAAATAAATAAATAAGGAAAAATATTTTGTGGGTAATGTTTATGCATGAATGTTTTATGGGTGATTGCACTAAGGGCTTTCCAAGAAAGGCACTACTAGTAAATAGAACAAAATATAGAGAGTAGATTGTATATGAAGACCACTACTATCCTTAGGTTCTTGGGTAAAGTGAATACAAGTTAGAAATCAGGTAAGGTAATTCTGCTTTGAAAAGCTGATATTAAAGGTTGTGTGAACATTAAACATACTTGGGGGCTTATTTATCAGAGTCCGAATTTATCTCAATATTTGCTGCTACACACTCCGATCAAATCCGTTTGCGTTTTACACTCGTTTAATATTTCATTTTCCCAAAAATTTGCTTTGCAGGAAAAAAAAATCAGATTTTCATTATTTTTTCGGACTCTTTAATCTGATTTTCACATTTTTGAATTTTTCACCCGAAAACTCAGATTTTTGCCTGAAAACTTTGGGGTATTGCACAAAACCCAGTTATCCAAGCCTATGGGGAAGGTCCCCATAGGCTTGGATAACTTTTTTTGATCGAAGGATATTCCTTCGATCGTTGGATTAAAATCCTTCGAATCGTTCGGTTCGAAGGATTTTATCGTTCGATCGAAGGAATTATCCTTCAATTGTTCGATCGAACTATCTGCGCTAAAT